>NW_021822308.1:360239-460007 GCF_901001165.1 Salmo trutta
CCCTCCTCTCCCCCCTCCCTGTCTCCCTCAGCCTCTCCCCCCCCTCTCTCCTCTCCCCCCTCCCTGTCTCCCTCAGCCTCTCCTCCCCCTCTCTCCTCTCCCCCCTCCCTGTCTCCCTCAGCCTCTCCTCCTAGGTCAGTGGTCCTGGACTGTCATCATGTCAATACTGTAGACTATACAGTTGTCAACGAGCTCAGGGACCTGCTACGACAGTTCAAACTACGAGGGGTCGGACTCATCTTCTCTGGCCTGCAGGTACTGACTGACTGACTGACTGACTGACTGACTGACTGACTGACTGACTGACTGACTGACTGACTGGGTGTGTTCTGGCCTGCAGGTACTGACTGACTGACTGACTGACTGACTGACTGTGTTCTGGCCTGCAGGTACTGACTGACTGACTGACTGGGTGTGCTCTGGCCTGCAGGTACTGACTGACTGACTGACTGACTGGGTGTGTTCTGGCCTGCGGGTACATTGGTTGACTACCAATGATGAAGTATAATCAGACTGATTGCATCTCTCTCTGTCTCTTCTCTTCTCTGTCTCTTCTCTCTCTCTCTCTTCTCTTCACTCTGTCTCTCTCTCAGTATTCGGTCTTGGAGGTCCTGTTGGCCGGATCTTAGACTCACCGCCAGTGTGGAGGCGGCACTAACCATCCTATCGGGTAACGCTCAGTGACTGACACCACAACCAACAAATCACAGACTAGAACAGTGATATCTTTTTTTTATGCTGTCCTGAACCAATCCCTGCTGAGTGCACCAATTACACTCGAGTCAACGGACCCTGACACTGAATCAACGGACCCTGACACTGAAATCAGAATGATTGGTATGGATCTGGACCAATCAGGGTACAGCGGTGGCCATGAATGTCCCTCCCCCTCACCCATTGATTGGCTGTCAAGCAGTTGACAGGTTGTCAACCCCCTTTTTTTTAACCAAGTATGAGAACCGATCTCTTATGCTTTTCCACTTTAAAGATGCTGCTGTGTGATCGGTTTCATCTTGTAGCTTTTATAATGACTTTTATGTTGTTGAAGTTATCTGTAGACACTGATCAAGTCTAGAGTAGGTTTTGTGGTTTCTTTCACTAATGGACATTTGAATGTCTCTGTGTGCAGTTTGAAGTTAGTTGAAGGTAGTTTCTGGCCCATTGCTAACTAGCGTTAGCACAATGACTGGAAGTTTACAGGAACAGCTAGAACACACACACACACTACCTTTATCCTGGGTCTGTTTTAACACGTTTGCTCTGTGTGTTAACCCCTTCAGAGCCAACGTACACAGAGGAACTGGAGGAGGGGAAATCACTTCTCAGGAAGTAATGTAAGGAAAGAAGCCCCACCCCCTCAGCACTTAACTTCCTGTTTGTGTTCCAAATCAAAATTCCAAATCCTTTCTACCCCAGTGTGTCCCAATCCTGGTCCTGCGGACCCTAAGGGGGCCACGTTTTTGTTTTTGCACTCACAAACCTGAGTCAACCAAATGCTTGATAAGTTGATTAGTTGAATTAAGCTAAAAACAAAACATGTGTACCGCCTTGGGTCCCCTGGACCAGGATTGGGAAACCCTAGTCACCTGAGTCAGTGTGTGTGGATAGGTATAAGCAATATGGAGGAAATAGCACTTAGCCTGTCCAAAGAGTTATTACTGTATGTCTAATACCTATCTAATGTTTTGATTTGATTTACATAGGCGTTAGGGCTCTATCTGGTATAGGACGTGTCAAATATTCTTAGACTGGGGAGATACTTACACTATTGCAACTTTGGTTTTAAATGTTCTTCTTATACACATTAATACATATAATATATTATATACATTTGCTTGATCAATTACAATTATTGATCCCTTTCAAATTGATCAATTGTACTTTATTGGTTGCCTCTATTGGATGAGAAGTTGACTGTGTGTGTGTGTGTGTGTGTGTGTGTGTGTGTGTGTGTGTGTGTGTGTGTATGTGTGTGTGGTGTGTGTGTGTGTGTGTGTGTGTGTGTGTGTGTGTTTACCTGTACGATCATAAGAAGAATATCACATTCCAAATCGTTTTTGATACGTGATCAAGTGCCTTGCATATGTCCTGCCCTTAATTCAATTATTGTTTTTTTAACACTTTTAAACTTTTTAATTCTTACTTAGAAATGTATTTGATAAGACTGACGATTTGTATACAGCTCCAAACTTCATTTATGCAGTGAATTAACCAGTGGTGTAAAGATACTTTAAAGTACTACTGAAGTTGTTTTTTGGGTATCTGTACTTTACTATTTATATTTTTGACAACTTTTACTTTTACTCCACTACATTCCTAAAGAAAATAATGTACTTTTTACTCCATACATTTTCCCTGACACCCAGAAGTACTCGTTACATTTTGAATACTTAACAGGACAGGAAAACGGTTCAATTCACACACCTGGTCATCTCTACTGCCTCTGATCTGGAGGACTCACTAAACACAAATTCTTCATTTGTAAATGATGTCTGAGTGTTGGAGTGTGCCCCAGGCTAGCTGTAAATAAAAAAGCAAAACAAGAAAATTGTGCTGTTTGGATTGCCTAATAGAAGTAATTTGAAATTATTTATACTTTTAAACTTAAGTATATTTTTGCAATTACATTTGATACTTAAATGTATTTAAAACCAAATACTTTGACTTTTACTCAAGTAGTATTTTACTGGGTGACTCACTTTTACTTGAGTCATTTTCTATTAAGGTATGAATGCGCGCTATGGTGCACGAGCGGTGTGGTCACCATGTAACATGCGCAAGCGTTGCAAAATAAATGTACACATACATCTAATTCAATCATTGCACCTACACTGCGTGTGCGAGTCAATGAGCGTCTGCGTAGCCAGGCGCTAAAATAGAACTTGATTCTATTTGTCACGCTTGACGCGCTGCAAGTCCCGCCTCTCCCATCTCCTCATTGGTTTTTAGTAGCATATACCCAGGTGGGTGATTGAAAGATGAACTGAGTTCCACACTCCAGTCCAGTTGGTGGTGGTAATGCATCTTAAAGTTGGTTGCAAACCGCCATATAAAGTCCGAAGAAGAAGCCTGAAGGAGGAGAGATTACTAGAAACTAACTCGGTTTAGCCTTTTATCTGTGGATTAATTGTAGAGACTAAGAGTAGATTAAGAGTAGAGGACCTTGTGTATTTCAGGTAAAATAACAACCCAATGTTTATATCCCAGGACAAATTAGCTAGCAACAGCAAGCTAGCTAAATTTGACCTGTCCCCAAATTAATATAGTGGTTCCGAGTTTGTTTTGATATTTCAACCTGCGTCTCCTGATTGCATCTGGTGTGGGTGGACAAAATCAACACTCTTTGTGCACGGGGGCATTGTCATGCTGAAACAGGAAATGGCTTTCCCCAAACTGCCACAAAGTTGAAAGCACAGAATTGTCTAGAATTGTATGCTGTAGTTCCAGTGAAGGGAAATCTTAACGCTAAGGGGCCTAGCCCGAACCATGAAAAACAGACCGAGACCATTATTCCTCCTCCACCAAACTTTACAGTTGGCACAATGTATTGGGTCAGGTAGCGTTCTCCTGGCATCTGCCAAACCCAGATTCGTCCGTCGGACTGCCAGTTGGTGAAGCGTTACTCCAGAGAACGCGTTTCCACTGCTCCAGAGTCCAATGGTGGCGAGCTTTACACCACTCCAGCCGATGCTTGGCATTCCGCATGGTGATCTTAGGATTGTGTGCGGATGCTCTGCTATTTCATGAAGCTCCTGAGGAACAGTTCTTGTGCTGACGTTGCTTCCAGAGGCAGTTTGGAACTCAGCAGTGAGTGTTGCAACAGAGGACAGACGATTTTTACGCGCTACGCCCTTCAGCACTCAGGGGTCTCGTTCTGTGAGCTTGTGTGGCCTACCACTTTGCGGCTGAGCCGTTGTTGCTCCTAGATGTTTCCACTTAACAATAACAGCACTTACAGTTGAACGGGACAGCTCTAGCAGGGAAGAAATTTGACGAACTGACTTGTTGGAAAGGTGGCATCCTATGATACAGGTGGCCACGTTGTAAGTCACTGAGCTCTTCAGTAAGGCCATTCTACTCCCAATGTTTGTCTATGGAGATTGTATGGCTGTGTGCTAAGTTTTATACACCTGTCAGCAGCAGGTGTGGCTGAAATAGCCAAATCCACTAATTTGAAGGGTTCTGGCGTTATGTCTAAGAGAAAAAGAGTCCAGAAATTAACCAATACAGTTGGAGGCTGGTCTGATACAATGTGAGTTGCTGCCGTTTTCTCAAGTGTTTATCACCGTTAGCAACATAGACCCAGGTGTAAATTTATTCAACTTCTGTGTTGTTACCAGAGGGATCCAGAACCAACTGAGCCTGACGTCCATGTATAGACCAACCACCAATTGGGACTCCCAATCACGGCCGGTTGTGATACAGCCTGGAATCGAACCAGGGTCTGTAGTGACACCTCTAGCACTGAGATGCAGTGCCTAAGACCGCTGCGCCACACTGGAGCCCTGGATTCAGTACAACAGACTCACATAACTTACTGCTGTTCATGATTGTGCACATACACACACTTTTTTTTAATAAAGTGTCTAATGTTTTGGGGTTGAAAATGTGCTCACTTTCTCTCTAATGTTAATAAAAAACATGGTCAGACAGATTTGTTATGTTACTGTAACTTTAGGAGTCAACATGTAAATAGCTACCAAACAAGGTTATGGCTAACTAGTGTGGTAGCAATTCTATAGGAAAAGAGAGACTGCAGATTCCTCTTACGGCTTTATTATAAGATTTGCACAAATGAAGCAACCAACCATTACCAAGAACAGTTTAGAGTTGAAAGCTTAACAAACATAGTCGGGTCTTTTTTTTTAAATGGAAAAGTACAACCTCTTGTCTACGTGGCAACTTAGCAGATGTGTGGAAACAGGGGCGGAACATAGTGTAAAAGGCGATTGGTTTGTCTGTGCATATTAAGATAGCCCGAGGGCTCAACTGTATAACTGTGTTTTGTCACAGTTCACACTATAATGTGCTCCTCCTTCCTGCAAGGTTCCACACAGCTGACTTCCTGCAGATAGTAAACTCACGGGATGTCTCACATGCTGCGGTCGCACCTAACAGATCTTAGCTATACATTTTTACATTACATTTTAGTCATTTAGCAGACGCTCTTATCCAGAGCGACTTACAGTAGTGAATGCATACATTTCATAATTTTTTTTTTTTGTACTGGCCCCCCGTGGGAATCAAACCCACAACCCTGGCGTTGCACACACCATGCTGGCGTTGCAAACACCATGCTCTACCAACTGAGCCACAGGGAAGACGCCCAGTCTTATGACTAAGTCACACAAAGACAAGTTTGTATCAGGTTAGAAAAACACTAGCATAACGAGACTGATCTTTAAGCAGTAAAACATGGGATAGATTGACTAATTCTGTAATTTTCCACAACACTAGGGATTGATGCAACAAAGTCAACAAAATCATACTTCCTGATGTAATCCACTACTCTCATGCAGCCGTACCATTCTGATGTAATACACTACTTTCATACAGCCATACCATTCTGATGTAATCCACTACTTTCATACAGCCGTACCATTCTGATGTAATCCATTACTTTCATACAGCCGTACCATTCTGATGTAATCCATTACTTTCATACAGCCGTACCATTCTGATGTAATCCATTACTTTCATACAGCCGTACCATTCTTACCCCTAACTACGTATGTGGGAGGGTCTCAAGGTGTCTTTTCAGGCTAGGCCCAGTACCTCAAGTCAAACAAGTCATATTACTTTGTTATTAATGCAGGAAAACTGAAATTAGTTTTACCTAATTTCTAACAGCATGTCACGTGTTCAACTAGAAGCGAAAAAAACTCTAGACCACCTTTACTCCACACACAGAGACGCATACAAGCTCTCCCTCGCCCTCCATTTGGCAAATACTACCATAACTCTATCCTCCTGAATCCTGCTTACAGGCAAAAACTCAAACAGGAAGTACCAGTGATGCGCTCAATACGGAAGTGGTCCGATCAAGCAGATGATAAGCTACAGGACTGTTTCACTAGCACAGACTGGAATATGTTCCGGGTCTCATCCGATGGCATTGAGGAGATAATGAAGTCGGTGACTGATGTGGTTAACAAGTGAATCGACAACGTTGTCCTCACAGTGACCATACGGGTACATATTTCAACCAGAAGCCCTGGATTACAGGCAACAAACGCACTGAGCTAAAAACCAGAGCTCCCGCTTTCAAGAAGTGGGACACTAACCCAGACGATTATAAGAAAATCTGCTATGTCCTCCGACAAAACATCAAACAGACAAACGTCAATGCAGGATTAAGATCGAATCCTGCTACACCAGCATTGATGCTCGTCGGATGTGGCAGGGCTTGCAAACTATCACAGATTATAAAGGGAAACCCAGCCGCGAGCTGCCCAGTGACGTGAGCCGACCAGATGAGCCAAATGCCTTCTATGCTCACTTCAAGGCAAGCAACACTGAACCATGCATGAGAACAACATCTGTTCGGAACGACTGTTTGATCACATCCGTAGCTGATGTAAGACCTTTAAACAGATTAACATTCACAAGGCCGCAAGGTCAGACGGATTACAAGGACATGTACTCAGAGCATGCAGCTTGCAAGAATCTTAACTTTTAACCTCTCTCTGACCCAGTCTGAAATACCTACATGTTTCAAGCAAACCACCATAGTCCCTATGCCCAAAAAAGGTAACCTAAATTACTATTGCCCAGTAGCATTCACATCTATAGCCATGAAATGTTTTGAAAGGCTTGTCATGGCTCACATCAACACCATTATCCAAGACACTTTGGACCCACTCCAATTCGGATACCACCTCAACAGATCCACAAATGACTCAATCTCTACTGCACGCCACACTGTCCTTTCCACTTGGACAAAAGGAACACCTACATGAGAATGTTGTTCATTGTCCACAGCTCAGCGTTCAACACCATAGTGCCCTCCAAGCTCATCACTAAGGTAAGGACCCTGGGACTGAAAACCTCCCTCAACAACTGGACTTCCTGATGGGATGTCCCCAGGTGGTGAGGGTAGGCAACAACACATCTGCCACGGTGGCCCTCAACACGGGTGCATAAAGTTTGATTTGTATTACATGTAACCCTGTCAATCAATACGCATAGCACAGTGGAGGCTGCTGAGGGGAGGATGGCTCATAATAATGTCTGGAACGGAGTAAATGGAACGGCATCAAACCATGTGTTTTATGTATTGGATACCATTCCATTGATTCAGCTCCAGCCATTACCACGAGCCCGTCCTCCCCAATTAAGGTGCCACCAACCTCCTGTGGCATAGTATACGTTGGTAACTTCCTTTTTAGTTTCAAGCTATTTTCTGACCTTTTATCTGAGGGTTTCTTCGATTTAATGTAGAATCTCTCCAATCGAATAATATACGGACGCTCCTTCAGGTGTCATAAGTGCAGATGAACCATTTGTTATTCATTGGTCCTTATCATCACAACAATACTATTGATTAAGTGTCCAAAGGTGATAAGAGTATGGAACACACGTATCCACTGTCCCCTCCCATCAGTCCAGCCAGGCAATTCATAAACTTTACCTCCACTTGGGGAAAAAGCACCTAGACATTATTTCCCTTTGCTTCTAGCCCAGCATTTGGTTTGCAACAGTGGGGGTTTGCATACATCTTGCTGTCTGCCCCTCCGACCTCGACAACATTGTTGCAATTTATTATTACATGCAGTAATAAGTGTGCCACCCAGTTGACAGAGCTGCCAACAGCTAATTCATGTCTGCTCTCTGAGTAAGGGAGGTGGAGAAAGGAGAGGTAAAATAAGTGAAACTAATGTTTTGGTTAATGCATTGGATTGGAATACTTAGCTTCAATAAATCACTTTTCCATGTGTACATATTGCAACTGTTGTGACTTCTGGCTATAGATATTCAATATTATTTGATCTAATTTATTTAATTAGGTAGTCCTATCCAAATTAATCTAAGAGGGACACAATTAAGGGTTTTAATATAGAGACTGAATTAACTCGATCAGTAGTTATCATTAACCGGTATACCATCTAATCCTCTATCAACAATAGTGTTAATCAACAGTCAATTGACTATGTTCTCATTCTGAACGGTTGTCGAGCTCTGAAACTTCCAAGAACCCAATGTCTTGCAAATTAACTCAATGCCACAAATAATTCATTCAAGGTTTTATTTACTAGACTAAATAAGTTGGAAAATTCAGTAATTAATAGATACAATATAGAGGCAGGGTGTACAAGATACAGCACAGTTGTCTAGGGGAGAATCTCCACAGGTCAATATAAATTAACTTCCGTACCCAACTCAGCAAATACAACAGTACATACATTCACAAGACTTTTGAGGACGAGATGAGTCTTATCAATTGAGAGGGAAATATGAGAGGCTCCACCAACACATGCTTTCACAACCGTGAAATGATAGTTTTGTCACCCAGAAATCACCAGTGGGCCCAGGCTATCAGTTCACATCCGAATGTGGACAGTGCAGAGACAGTATGGATCATGGGTTGGTAAATTAGACCTGCCGTCTTACACACACAACGCCACTTTCATAGAACAGGAATAATGCAACAGGGAAATTCATTGTATGTCGATGTTGCCTCTCAGTGGGATTCCGTCAGGATGGGATAAGTGCTTGGAGGATGGTGGTCTCTCTCTCCCTCTCGTAGAGCTGAGGCCAGGGGGCCGGAAATAGCTCACAGCCAAAGGAGTGATACCCACGTCTTCCTCTCTTGGTTCTTTTACTGAACAAAAATATAAAACGCAACATGCAACAATTTCAAATATTTTACTGAGTTACAGTTCATATAAGGAAATCAGTCCATTGAAATAAATAAATTGGGCCCCTAATCTATGGATTTCACATGACTGGGAATAGAGATACCTTTAAAAAAAAGGTAGGGGCCTGGACCATTTGCCTCCTGCAGCGTGACACATCTCCTTCACATAGAGTTGATCAGGTTGTTGATTGTGGCCTGTGGAATGTTGTCCCACTTCTCTTCAATGGCTCTGCGAAGTTGCTTGATATTGGCGGAAACTGAAACATGCTGTCGGACACGTCGATCCAGAGCATCCCAAACATGCTCAATGGGTGACATGTCTGGTGAGTATGCAGGCTATGGAAGAACTGGGAAATGTTCAGCTTCCAGGAATTGTGTACAGATCCTTGCGACATAAGGCTGTGCATTAACATGCTATAACAGGAGGTGATGGTGACAGATGAATGGAATGACAATGGGCATCAGGATCTCATCACAGTATATCTGTGCATTAAGATAAATGCAAGTGTGTTCGTTGTCCATAGCTTGCCTGCCCTTATCATAACCCTACCGCCACCACGGGGCACTCTGTTCACAACGTTGACATCAGCAAACCGCTCACCCACATTATGCCATACACATGGTCTGCGGTTGTGAGGCTGGTTGCGCGTACTGTAAAATTCTCTAAAACGACGTTGGAGGCGGCTTATGGTAGAGAAATTAACATTCAATTATCTGGCAACAGCTCTGATGGACATTCCTGCAGGCAGCATGTCGATTGCACAAGCCCTCAAAACTTGAGACATCTGTGTTGTGGGACAAAAGTGCACATTTTAGAGTAGCCTTTTATTGTCCCCAGTATAAGGTGCACCTGTGTAATGATCATGCTGTTTCATCAGCTTCTTGATAGGCCACATCTGTCAGGTGCATGGATTATCACTAACAGGGATGTAACACTAACAGGGATTATCACTAACAGGGATGTAACAAATCTGTGCACAATATTTGAGAGAAATAAGCTTTCTACGCATATGAAAAATTGGGATCTTTTATTTCAGCTCATGAAACATTACATGTTGCATTTATATTTTAGTTCAGTGTATTATCAGTCCAGGGAAGTAGGCCTAAAATCTATTAGAGTTAATGTAATTATTTCTCTGACCCCGCAGGATGTATTGCGAACTCAGTCCGTGGTCTTGAATGAGCAACAGCACGCTCCGCCAGGTCCTCTCTGGAAACTCTTCTGTCTAAGTAGGATAAGACTTCCTTGATCGGTCTTTTGGTTTCCAAGGAGATTAGATCATTTGTCCAACGGGCGTGGCCTCGCCTTGGAGAACTTGATCTCATTTATGTTTAGTACGTCCTCTAATTCATAGGGAGACTCACAGAAGCCAGGCTCTAAGACTAGTGGGCTTTTCGTCACAACACAACAATATCAAGTGGAAGTGTTACAAATAAGGGACAAGTTGATTCTCTTTTAGAAACACTTCAGAGGAACAATGAATGCTTGACAGCTTTTAGAAAACAGAGGGGTGTGTTTTGAAATGGCATCCTATTTCCTGTAGTGCACTACATTCTTGTTCTGCAAAGAGAGGAAGGGAAACAGTAACACGGAGAGGGGGAAACAGTAACACGGAGAGGGGGAAACAGTAACACGGAGAGGGGGAAACAGTAACACGGAGAGGGGGAAACAGTAACACGGAGAGGGGGAAACAGTAACACGGAGAGGGGGAAACAGTAACACGGGGAGGGGGAAACAGTAACACGGAGAGGGGGAAACAGTAACACGGAGAGGGGGAAACAGTAACACGGGGAGGGGGAAACAGTAACACGGGGAGGGGGAAATAGTAACACGGAGAGGGGAAACGGTAACACGGAGAGGGGGAAACAGTAACACGGGGAGGGGGAAATGACACTACTTTTGATCAGAGCTGTAGGTTTATTTGGTCATAAAGTAGTGCACTATATTAGGGAATAGGGAACGCAGCTCAGTGTCTGTATAGTCCACTTCCCCTAGTCAAAACACCTGAGAACCCTACGTGGCTGCTTACAGCTGTACTGCTTTAAGGACCCACTCTCCAGTTCTCTCCAGTTCCTACACTCAGAACACTGGGGCTGTGTGCCAAATGGCACCCTATTCAGTGCTCTACTTTTGACCAGAATCCTATGGGCCCTAGTGCACAATTTAGAGAATAGGGTACCATTTGGGGCGTGACCCCGAGGTTCCTCTCACTTGGTTTGCTGCTCACACCTGTGCCTCTTCAGGGACCCACTCTGACTGTAACTCCTATAGCACTCCGTGCATTTGTACGGCTTCTCTCCTGTGTGGACAACCATGTGCACTTTACGGGACGCCGAAGTGATGAAGCACTTGTCACACTCGGAGCATTTGTACGGTTTCTCCCCAGTGTGTCTCCTCATGTGCTGCGCTAGATGCCCACTCTGACTGTATCTCCTACAGCACTCTGTGCATTTGTAAGGCTTCTCTCCTGTGTGGACAGCCATGTGCACTTTACGAGACGCCGAAGTGACGAAGCACTTGTCACACTCGGAGCATTTGTATGGTTTCTCCCCTGTGTGTTTCATTGTAACGTGGTCTTTCAATTGGTACCCCTGTTTGAACTGCTTCCCACAGTCCTGGCAAGAGAACAGTGTTTTCCTGCTGTGTTGTCGCCGGTGGATCATAAGGGTGTGCGGCTGGGCAAAGGTCATGGGACACTCTGGGCAGGACAGCGGGCGCTCGCCGGTGTGGCTCAGCCGATGATACTTCAGACTAATGTAACGGACAAAACTCTGGCCGCACTCCGGGCACACGTACGGTTTATTCCCGCTGTGGGTCGTCATGTGGCTCTTCAGGTGGTCGGAGATCTTAAAGCTTTGGCCGCACTGGGGGCAGACGTAGGGCCGTGCATCGCTGTGGAACCGCATGTGCCGGGTCAGGTTGGATTTGAACGTGAAGGTTCTGCCGCATTGGAGGCAGGCAAAGGGGCGCTCCAACTCGTGGATTGGTCGGTGCTCGTCTAGACTGCCTTTCCGGGAGAACGTCTTATGGCACACCTCACAGGAGTACGGCCGGTACTGTGTGTGGCTCCGGGAATGAAACTTAAACTGAATTTTGGAGAAGAACTTCTGGCCGCAGTCCGGACACGGGAACCTGGGGATCTTCTGGTTATGAGGCCAACATTCCAGGTCAGACCGCAACGCAGCCAGATTGAATGGCTGAACGGTTGACTGCAGCCACCTCCCATCATCCTGGCGGTACAGGGGGGCATCCTTCGTCTTGATACCCAAGTAATGTGCATCTGTCCTGGGGTCGCTCTCTGTAGGTCCCCTGGTGTTACCCATCTCTGGGTCGTAGCTCTCTGGCTTCACAGAGTTCAACCAGTGTTCATCACTTCTTGTACCGATAGGCAGCTCGTCCATCTCTTGTTTCACCTGGTTTAGAATAAGAGCTTTATTTTCCCAGAGGAAACTTAAGCGATAGTAAGATACGTCAAGATATCTAGTAAATATAGACAGTGCACTCGGACATATTCAGACCACCAGAATTTTTCCACAGTTACATTAGCCTTATTCTAAAATTTATTAAATAGATTTTTTCACCCCTCAATCTACACACAATACCCCATAATGACATTTTTAAATGTTTGCAAATGTATTAAAAAATTAAAAACTGAAATATCACATTTAGGTAAGTATTCAGATTCTTTACTCAGTACTTTATTGAAGCACCTTTGGAACCTTTGGCAGTGATTACAGCCTTGAGCCTTCTCGGGTACGATGCTACAAGCTTGGCACACCTGTATTTGGGGAGCTTCTCCCATTCTTCTCTGCAGAACCTCTTAAGCTCTGTCAGGGTGGATGGGGAGTGTTGCTACACAGTTATTTTCAGGTCTCTCCAGAGATGTTCAATCGGGTTCAAGTTCGGGCTCTGGATGGGCCACTCAAGGTCATTCAGAAACTTGTCCCGAAGCCACTCCTGTGTTGTCTTGGCTGTGTGCTGAGGGGTTGTTGTCCTGTTGGAAGGTTAACCTTCACCCATGTCTGAGGTCCTGAGTGCTCTGGAGTAGGTTTTCATCAAGGATCTCTCTGTACTTTGCTCTGTTAATCTTTGCCTCGATCCTGACTAGTCTCCCAGTCCCTGCCGTTGAAAAACATCCCCACAGTATGATGCTGTCACCACCATGCTTCACAGTAGGGATGGTGCCAGGTTTCCTCCAGGTGTGACGCTTGGCATTCAGGCCAAATAGTTGAATCTTGGTTTCATCAGACCAGAGAATCTTGTTTCTCATGGTCAGAGTCCTTTAGATGCTTTTTGGCAAACTCCAAGCGGCCTGTCATGTGCCTTTTACTGAGGAGTGGCTTCCATCTGACCACTCTCCCATAAAGGCCTGGTTGGTGGAGTGCTGCAGAGACGGTTGTCCTTCTGGAAGGTTCTTCCATCTCCACAGAGGAACTCTGTCCGAGTGACCATCGGGTTCTTGGCCAGGACTTCTTTCATTTTAAAATGATGGAGGCAACTGTGTTCTTGGGGACCTTCAATGCTGCAGACATTTTTTGGTACCCTTCCTCAGATCTGTGCCTCGACACAATCCTCTCAGAGCTCTACGGACAATTCCTTTGACCTCATGGCTTGGTTTTATCTCTGACATGCACTGTCAACTGTGGGACCTTGTATAGACAGGTGTGTGCCTTTCCAAATCATGTCCAATCAATTGAATTTACCACGGGTGGACACCAATCAAGTTGTAGAAACATCTCAAGGATGATCAATGGAAACAGAATGGAACTGAGCACAATTTTGAGTCTCGTAGCAAAGGTTCTGAATACTTTTGTAAACATTTCTAAAAACCAGTTTTGCTTTGTCATTATGGGGTATTGTGTGTAGATTGATGAAATCTTTTTATTTAATACACTTTAGAATGAGGCTGTAACGTCACAAAATGTGGAAAAAGTCAAGGGGTCTAAATACTTTCCGAATGAACTGTAGCTGCAACATTCACAGAGACATATACAAATGCTATAAAAGATCTCAATTACATTTTCATTTAAAAGCCACAAGTTTAAACCTACCTCTTGTTTTGCTGCGTCAGGCCTCAAGATGGAGCGGGAGAGTTTGAGAATTATCCTGGGTTTATTTTTGCTTCCCTTCGGGCAGTGCTGATGTCTAGACACTAGTGATACCTGGCTAAAAATGTTTTTGTTGTCAGCGGAGTTGTGTCCATTTCTTGTGGATTTTTTCTTTCCTCTGCTGGTGGTGGTGTTTTTCTTCTTCGTTGGTTTTTTGCCTGGTTTGTTGTTGTTCTTCGGGTTGTTCTGGTCAAGTCTAGGATCACAGAGAGACAGTTGATCCTTTGTCAGTCTGTAGAGTCTCAAGATGGGTAAAGAAACAGCAGCGGACATTTTGAGTTGATTCAAGTTAACGCTATGCAGAGAATCGCCTTCCTCCATTTTGAGTTGATTCAGGTTAACGCTATGCAGAGAAGCTCCTTCCTCCATTTTGAGTTGATTCAGGTTTACACTATGCAGAGAAGCTCCTTCCTCCATTTTGAGTTGATTCAGGTTAACACTATGCAGAGAAGCTCCTTCCTCCATTTTGAGTTGATTCAGGTTAACACTATGCAGAGAATCGCCTTCCTCCATTTTGAGTTGATTCAGGTTAACGCTATGCAGAGAAGCTCCTTCCTCCATTTTGAGTTGATTCAGGTTAACACTATGCAGAGAAGCTCCTTCCTCCATTTTGAGTTGATTCAGGTTAACGCTATGCAGAGAATCTCCTTCCTCCATTTTGAGTTGATTCAGGTTAACGCTATGCAGAGAATCTCCTTCCTCCATTTTGAATTGATTCAGGTTAACGCTATGCAGAGAATCTCCTTCCTCCATTTTGAGTTGATTCAGGTTAACGCTATGCAGAGAATCTCCTTCCTCCATTTTGAGTTGATTCAGGTTAACGCTATGCAGAGAATCTCCTTCCTCCATTTTGAGTTGATTC
The DNA here is from genome assembly GCF_901001165.1 of Salmo trutta. NCBI lineage: Eukaryota > Metazoa > Chordata > Actinopteri > Salmoniformes > Salmonidae > Salmo > Salmo trutta. The sequence continues at coordinate 375,068 of NW_021822308.1, forward strand.
AGGTTTACACTATGCAGAGAATCTCCTTCCTCCATTTTGAGTTGATTCAGGTTAACGCTATGCAGAGAAGCTCCTTCCTCCATTTTGAGTTGATTCAGGTTAACACTATGCAGAGAATCTCCTTCCTCCATTTTGAGTTGATTCAGGTTAACGCTATGCAGAGAAGCTCCTTCCTCCATTTTGAGTTGATTCAGGTTAACACTATGCAGAGAATCTCCTTCCTCCATTTTGAGTTGATTCAGGTTAACACTATGCAGAGAATCTCCTTCCTCCATTTTGAGTTGACTCAGGTTAACGCTATGCAGAGAATCTCCTTCCTCCATTTTGAGTTGATGTAGTTTTAACCTGGGCAGAGAAACTTGTTCTGTTAAACTAACGGCCTTCATATCAGTAAATGTTTCAAACTTCCAGGGTCTTATAGCTCTAGTCTGGTGCCATGTGGGTGATTGTGATGGCTTGTCTTCTCCTTATAAGACAGCTCTAGGCTGGTGCCATGTGGGTGATTGTGATGCTTGTCTTCTCCTTATAAGACAGCTCTAGGCTGGTGCCATGTGGGTGATTGTGATGGCTTGTCTTCTCCTTATAAGACAGCTCTAGGCTGGTGCCATGTGGGTGATTGTGATGGCTTGTCTTCTTATAAGACAGCTCTAGGCTGGTGCCATGTGGGTGATTGTGATGCTTGTCTTCTCCTTATAAGACAGCTCTAGGCTGGTGCCATGTGGGTGATTGTGATGGCTTGTCTTCTCCTTATAAGACAGCTCTAGGCTGGTGCCATGTGGGTGATTGTGATGGCTTGTCTTCTTATAAGACAGAGCTGGTCATCATCTGTAAGAAGTAATGGAGAGACATGTAAGAATAAAGAAGAATATCAACGAGACAAATTGACCAGATCAGAATAAAGGAATCCACGGCTTGTCCACCCCACTATTATCCAGACGGTGAGGTCAGTACAGGTGCATCAAAGCTGGGACCGAAAGATTGAAAAACAGCTTCTATCTCATGGACATCAGACTGTTAAATAGCCATCTCTAGCAGGCCTCTATCCAGTATCCTGCCCTGAACTTAAGTCACTGTCACTAGCTGACTATCACCCAATTACTCATCCCTGCACCTTAGAGGCTGCTGCCCTAAGTACATAGACATGGGACACTGGTCACTTCAATAATGTTTACATACTGTTTTACCCATTTCATAAGTACAGTATATTCTAGTCAAGTACATCTTATTCAACTATTGCTGTACATACAGTGCCTTAAGTATTCAGACCCCTTGAACTGTCCACCTTTTGTTACGTTAAAGCCTTATTCTAAAATGAAAAAAAATATAAAAACACAAAAATCCTCAGCCATCTACACACAATACCCAATAATGACAAAACAAAAACAGGTTTTTAGAAATGTTTGCAAATAAATAAATAAATAAATAAAGAACAGCAATACCTTATTTACATAAGTATTCAGACCCTTTGCTGTGAGATTCGAAATTGAGTTCAGGTGCATCCAGTTTCCATTGATGATCCTTGATGTTTCTACAACTTGATTGGAGTCCACCTGTGATAAATTCAATTGATTGGACATGATTTGGAAAGGCACACACCTGTCTAGATAAGGTCCCACAGTTGACAGTGCATGTCAGAGCAAAAACCAAGCCATGAGGTTGAATGAATTGTCCTTAGAGCTCCGAGACAGGGTTGTGTCAAGGCACAGATCTGGGGAAGGGTACCAAAACATTTCTGCAGCATTGAAGGTCCCCAAGAACACAGTGGCCTCCATCATTCTTAAATGGAACAAGTTTGGAACCGCCAAGGTTCTTCCTAGAGCCGCCCGGCCAAACTGAGCAATCGGGGGAGAAGGGCCTTGGTCAGGGATGGTCACTCTGACAGAGCTTTAGAGTTCCTCTGTGGAGATGGGAGAACCTTCCAGAAGGGCAACAATCTCTGCAGAACTCCACCAATCAGGCCTTTATGGTAGAGTGGCCAGATGGAAGCCACTCCTCAGTAAAAGGCGCATGACAGCCTGCTTGGAGTTTGCCAAAAAGCACCTAAAGGACTCTCGGACCATGAGAAACAAGATTCTCTGGTCTGATGAAACCAAGATTCAACTATTTGGCTTGAATGCCAAGCGTCACCCTGGAGGAAACCTGGCACCATCCCTACTGTGAAGCATGGTGGTGGCAGCATCATGCTGTGGGGATGTTTTTCAGCGGCAGGGACTGGGAGACTAGTCAGGATCGAGGCAAAGATTAACAGAGCAAAGTACAGAGAGATCCTTGATGAAAACCTGCTCCAGAGCACTCAGGACCTCAGACTGGGGTGAAGGTTAACCTTCCAACAGGACAAATCACCCTAAGCACACAGCCAAGACAACACAGAAGTGGCTTCAGGACAAGTTTATGAATGACCTTGAGTGGCCCATCCAGAGCCCGGACTTGAACACGATTGAACATCTCTGGAGAGACCTGAAAATAGCTATGAAGCAACACTCCCCATCCAACCTTTCAGAGCTTAAGAGGTTCTGCAGGGAAGAATGGGAGAAACTCCCCAAATACAGGTGTGCCAAGCTTGTAGCATCATACCCAAGACTCGAGGCTGTAATTGCTGCCAAAGGTTCTTCAACAAAGTACTGAGTAAAGGGTCTGAATACTTATGTAAATGTGATATTTGTTTAATTTTTTATAAACTAACATACATTTCTAAAAAAACGGTTTTTGCTTAGTCATTAATGGGGTATTGTGTGTAGATTTGAAAACGATTGAATCAATTTTAGAACAAGGCTGTAACCTAACAACATTTGTAAAAAGTCAAGGGGTCTGAATACTTTCCGAAGGCACTGTATATGGTAGAGACATAGAATTTGGACTATCGTTTTTCTGATGCAATTCTCTATTGAACATTTTGTCATAAAGATTGAATGAAATAATTGTTGAACACTCTACATTATCGTTCGCTCCCACCTGCTAGCCTTCACCGTCGTTAACAGAACTGCGGGAAAGATTGCCCAACAGGTGGGGGTGAATTGACACTGGCTAGCTAGCTACTTTTGTCACCCCTGCCTCTTCTTATTTATCTGTGGAATACATTCCTAGTGTATGAGAAATATGTTTTCTTGCCAAATGCTAGCCAGCTAGCTAATACTTAAAATGAAAAATGTATGGCTACAGTTATGGTAACCGTTTGCAAACGCTTTAGCTTTGCTTGTGTAACAGTATAACTTCCGTCCCTCTCCTCGCCCCAATCTGGGCTTGAACCAGGGACCCTCTGCACACATCAACAACTGACACCCCACGAAGCATCATTACCCATTGCGCCACAAAAGCCATGGCCCTTGCAGAGCAAGGGGAACAACTACTTCAGGTCTCAGAGCGAGTGACGTCACCCGATTGAAACGCTATTAGCGCGCACCTCCGCTAACTAACTAGCCATTTCACGTCGGTTACACTCACCCCCCTTTTGACCTCCTCCTTCCGCTGCAACTAGTGATCCGGGTCACGGCACCAATGTAACAGTATAGCTTCCGTTTCTCTCCTCGCCCCAACTAGCCATTTTACATTGGTTACACTTGCTAGCTTGATGGTTATCGCCAGAGGTTAGCTATAGTATTTAGCTACTGCCAACATGTTTTTGTTGTTGTGTAATTATCATATTTTGCCAAGTCCACTGTTTGCAGAATGCATGCTGGCATTTGAATACAACTTGGGAAAAGAAAATCTGGACACAATGTGGACACATTTAAATCTAAGTATAGACACATGCAGTGGTGTGTATTCATGGATGCCAAGGGAAGCCAGCCTAAAAAAATTGACCAAGAAAAACGTAAAAAAATTATTTAGCTTTTGTCTTTTCAGAATTTTCCTTCAATTTGCAAGAGGCTGAATGTATCGCACCCGAGAAAGCATCCGAGCAAGCGAAACAGCGCCCCTCTCTCTCTGTATGTGTAGGCCATCTATCTGATGCTGTCTGGTCAGAAAGACTATGACATTGTTGTTAGCCGTCGCTGAATGCAAGGGAAGCCAGCAAGCATTTGGCCTCCCATGATAAAAAAAAGTATAAAATAGTAGCCAATCAGCATTGAGCTAAACTGAGTGAGTTCAGCTGTGAATGGTCCTGGCACACCAAAAAAAAAGGGTCAAGGGAAGCCAGTTTTGATTTGGCTTCACTCCTATCACATCAAGAGAAATACATCATTGACAGAAACAACATGAATTGTTGCATCTCGTTGTGTTGTTGTCCTCCGGTATCTAGATAGCTAGATAAAATTGTCCCTTTCCTAAATTAGACATGGATGGAGATAGGGATTTGGACTTGTGGTTTTACTTAATTCTCCATACTGGCCAATGATTATAATGAATATTCTGATTCAACCATAAATTCATACATTGTGCCCCTGGACTGAGAGGATGGAAGTTCAATATGTAGCTAGATGTAGAAGACTAATGTTAACTAGCTAACATTGCCCATGAAAGGAAGTTAGGCTAACGAGCAAGCATTTTAGCCAGGTAGCACAGGGCAACAAAAATACAAGTGTTTACTGTATGACAGTCATAGACCATTTCATCAACATGGAAAAAGAAGAGGAAGGCATTGTTCTCTAGAAGTAGGGAGAGTCAACATGTTTTTTCTACTTGCATGAACGCACACACAAAGCAGAACCATGGACTGCCACATCATATTTAGCTTACGTTGATTGGACTAAATCGTTTTTCCAATACCTTTTATTGTCACCATCTTAGACTAAGCACAGGTGATTTGATGATGTTGACATGGTGCTGGAATAGTGGAGGCAGCTCCTGTTTTCTTTGCGACTTGCGGTAACTCTCTGTGGTTCTAAAACAGTAGTTGTTTAGTAGTTTGAAAATGTGGGAAACATTCATTTGCTTGACCATGCTGTAGGTCAAGTAAGGGTTTGTTAGAATCAATATGCTTTGTGGACTTGCTTTCTGGTTTTGTGATGAAACAAAGGCGTGGTTGAATATTCTGCCACTGTCTTCTTATTGTCTTGGCCTTAAGACCACAGAGGCAAGGCATATGAACTAACAGGTTCTAGAGCAAACAATGCAATCATCACAACACATAGGTTGTAAATGTTTTTGTTGGGCTTGGCTTCCCCAGTGATTTTACCCACGCACCGCGACTCCACACGTGATGTGTTCGGAATAGTCCTCCACAGTGGACGCATCATAATAGCCATAAAAACACAGAAAAGGTTCCAATGGTTTTTCCGCCATTAATTTCTCACATTCAAATGAATTGTGTGTTTGGTGTACGCTTACCTTGGCCTGACGTTTTGATAGCCTTGTAATTCTCTCTTGGACAAGGGGAGTTTTATCAATATATTCACCTCAATTTACTCCCCAAAATATGCTATGCTAATTATTGATAAAAAGTTATCTTGTCCGAGAGACAGTTGTTATCAAAATGTCATGCCAGGGTAAGTCTACATGAAACACAGACCTTATATGAAGTAGTTCTAAAATCACAGATGGAGAAATGAATTGTGAAAAAAACTATTGGAACCATTTCCGGGTTTTATGACTCATATCACAGAAAGAACAATGAGACAGATATTTCAGTGGATGTATAAATGTGAAGCACCTGCTTGGTGTTTCCACTTACTACCAAATACAGAATTACAGTTAATATGAGGAAATCAGTCAGTTGAAATAATTTCATTAGGCCCTAATCTATGGATTTCACATGACTGGGAAAGCAGATATGCATCTGTTGGTAACATTACCTTAAAAAAAAAATGGGCATCACAATGGGCCTCAGGGTCTCTCACAGTATTTTTGTGCAATCAAATCGCCATCGATAAAATACAATTAGTTCATATCACTAGCCACTTTAAACAATGGCACTTTATATAATGTTTACATACCCTACATTACTCATCTCATATGTATATACTGTACTCTATACCATCTACTGCATCTTGCCATCTTGATGTAATGTATCACTAGCCACTTTAAACAATGGCACTTTATATAATGTTTACATACCCTACATTACTCATCTCATATGTATATACTGTACTCTATACCATCTACTGCATCTTGCCTATGGCGTTCGGCCATCACACATTCATATATTTTTATGTACATATTCTTATTCATTCATGAAGTTGGAGGTGGCTTACGGTAGATAAATGAACATTAACTTCTCTGGCAACAGCTCTGGTGGACATTCCTGCAGTCAACATGCCAATTGCACGTACCCTCAAAACTTGAGACATCTGTGGTGTTGTGTGACAGAAGTGCATGTTTTCGAGTGGCCTTTTATTGTCCCCAGCACAAGGTGCACCTGTGTATTGATCATAATAAGCTTGTTGATATGCCACACCTGTCCAATGGATGGATTATATTGGCTAAGGAGAAATGCTCACTAACAGTGATGTAAACAATAGTTCAGCTAATGAAACATGGTCCCAACAGTTTGTTGCGTTTATATTTTTGTGTGTATGAGCAGAACTGTCCGAGTCTATATTCAAGTAATAATAAGAAATGACCATCGACCACGCCCATAAATTGTGGAAAACAATCATTCTTTCCCATTCACCACCATCGTAAAACAGCCATCTTAGTTGTCGCTTTTATAGAAATAACAAAACATGTTCAATGTACATATAACCAGATAAAAAATCCCGACCTGGGGATCGCAAATAAGGAAATAAAGCCTGTGTGGCTTCAGTCTATTCGCCATTGGAGTGGGAAATGTAGGGAGCAGGTGTCCAAGTACAGTAGGCTACACGTAGCTATGTGTGTGGACAAAAAAAAAATTGATCACAGGCAATACATTTAACTTGTTTAGTATAGTTCATTTGTAACTCCACTCGCTACTTGTATCTGTATAGTCTATGTGTTTGTTGTTGGTGGTGGTTTGGTTATGTTCCGGTCGGAAGCTAGCTACAGGAGCTAGCTGCTAACGTTATGTGAAAAGGGGCACGAGGGAAGCCCTAAAATATTACATTCTTCTAACTAGGCAAGTCAGTTAAGAACAAATTCTTATTTACAATGACGGCCTACCCCGGCTAAACCCGGACGAAGCTCCGCCCTATGGGACTCCCAACCACGGCCGGATGTGTTACAGCCTGGATAGACAACAACTGCATTAACTGTCAAGTCTAGAAACGGCCAGCCTACCTGCAGAGACGGAGGCAACAATCTTCAGCGGGTATGAGTGATCCGAGTTGGTCCGACAAGCTAGTACATTTATCTCTGAGAGATAATTACGATCCCTGTTTGTAATAAACACTGTTAGCCATACACAGGGTTGCCAGGTCATGGCAAATGTCTAGCCCAAGACCGAAAAACAACACAAAAGGCCTGAAAACGAGGCCAATTTTTTGTTCTTCACATAAAGAGTTGAGTTGCCACGTTTATAGAATAAACCATTTCCCCATAACGTTATTAGCCTATTAACAAGGAACATAGACGTAACTACATGCTAAATATGTTCTTTGCATGACGCAACGTAGAGTGCCTGGATAAAGCCTTATTGGCCATATACCACAAACCTCCAGGGTGCCTTATTGCAATTATAAACTGGTTACCAATGTAAAAGTTTTTCTCATACCCATATGTTATATGGTCTGATATACCACAGCTTTCAGCCAATCAGCATTCAGGGCCTGAACTTGGTTTATAATTGTAAATAAATCACTTTTGTGCATAACTATAGATAAATCCACAGAGTTTGAGTGATGAATGTTGGACAATGTGCAGGGACGGAGGATCTACAAATCTCTGAGGAAGAAACACTATTTTCTGGCAATTGTGCTGTTATTATGAAGCCAGATGTTAAGATGACAAACCGTTATAAATTGACCATTTGCGAGATTGCCATGTCATTTTAATAGGCATAGGCTACAGACTAAAATCTGGGGTTATGATTGTAATTCAACTTTGCCACGGTTTGCTTAGATAGATGCAGGTAGCCTATAGGCCTACATCTAATTTCAGATAGTCTACAGTAGACTAGGCAAAATGTAAACTGAACGATTTAGTGTATTGCTTAGTTCAAATTAACAGACTCATTTATTCTACATGAATAGTTTGGTGATTTGAGGTAAGAAGTGCTTGTTTCCCAATAACCTGCTGGGATGGGCTACTGAGGATCGGTCTTAATTTCAATCATTGGATAAAATATGAAAATGTATATCAACTGAATGTTTGTCAACAGCCAGTGTTTATTATTTAAGAGAAATGCCATGGTGACCGCAGTGCAACTTAGAAGTAGCCCAAAAACCCGCAACCAATACATTTTCATCCGCGACATCGTTTTCAAAGTTGCCCAAATGTCAAAACTGTAAACATGGCAACCCTGCACAGACAGATCAAAGGAAGTTGTGACTGCTTCTGCTGCTCTTGTTCAAGACTTCCACAGGATCATTTCTGCCACCTAGCGGAGTGGAGAAATTAGACATTTCCTTCCATTTCCATACATGTATAATACCACTAGATAGATTCTTATGGATTTCCCCTATTCATCTGTGTGTGTACTATCTACAATCATGACCTCTACCTAAACCATAAAAATAACATAGTAATACACTTACTGTTTAAAGAGACAGTATAAACTGAGTGTACATCAAGGACACCTTCCTAATATTGAGTTGAGCCACCCACCACTTTTGCCCTCAGAATAGCCACAATTCATTTGGGCACGGAATCCACAGGGACGCTGGTCCATGTTGACTCCAATGCTTCCTACTGTTGTGTCAAGTTGGCTGGATGTCCTTTGGGAGGTGGACCATTCTTGATACACATGGGAAACTGTTGAATGTGGAAAAACCCAGCAGTGTTGCAGTTCTTGACACAAACCGGTGTGCCTGGCACCTACTACCATACCCTGTTCAAACCACTTAAATATGTTGTCTTGCCCATTCACCCTCTGAATGACACACATACACAATCCATGTCTCAATTGTCTCAAAGCTTAAAAAAAAAATATCTTTAACCTGTCTCCTCCCCTTCATCTACACTGATTGAAGTGGATTTAACAAGTGACATAAATAAGGGATCATAGCTTTCACCTGGATTCACCTGGTCAGTCTGTCATGGAAAGAGTAGGTGTTCTTAATGTTTTGTACACTCAGTGTAGATCTTTTCATTAATTTGTTAAATAATTTGTTTTCATAAAAATCTCAATTTATTTCATGATTTGTTACTGATTTTGATTTCAGCATACAAATTGTGTTGGACAACAATGTATGATACAGATACAATATGTTTTGACAATTATATCTCTCCTTAATGACATATGACCATTATTCACACTCATAAAATGGGAGTAAATAAATGTCAACAATGACTCTAACCAAAACTTAGATCAAAGCTCTGTAATTCAATGTAGTCATAAGAATACATTGATTTTCACAATTTTTCAGGAGTCAACCTTTCATTTTCACTTTCGTTTCTCTCCAAGTTCCCACCATCTTGTATTTTGCTCCATACAGTAAGTCATCAACCATCAATTTGAACACAGCTCCAACTGCCACTAACATCACCATGGTGACCACCACACCAGACCCTTCTTTCTCCCTTACTGGGTGTGTGTTGACATTGAAGTGGTTTCCACCATTGCTCTCCACCATCTCTATCTTCTCCAGCAGCTCAGTGACCTGAGTGTGGTCACCTTTCTCCTTGTTGTTGAAGACATGATATCTGTCCCTGCAGGTACTGATTAGTTGTAGCAGTTGACTGTTGTCCTTCAGTAGGTCCTCCACTGGTTTCCCCTCTAGCTGGTCTCCCCCAGTGAACAGCACCATGGTGAACATTAAAGACTCTTCTCCAAAGTTCTCCTGGATCCACCTCATGAGGGTATCCCTTTCCTCCTCTGTGAACCTCACCTCCTGATCAGCAGCAGGAACGCGTGGGGTCCTGGTGCGGCGGAAAGGCCCAGGGTGTCGACGACGTGGCGGGAGCAGCGGGAGGCCTGTCCGGTTGACCCTCTAGCGGTAGTAGCAGCTGGCCTGGTCCAACTCTCACAATCTGTGGTCATGGCAACCATAGAGAAGTCCACTCAGAAGGCCTCTCTGCCAATGATGGTTTTCCTGCTGAACTCTGACCCTGCCCAGTGTTGCCACAACGCTGCCACTATGGAGACACATACACACGATACAGTAAAACAAGTCCGTTTATTGATCTGTTCAATTCATCAGTTAACCAGTTGTGCCGTTTCAATACAACTTTTTTATTTTTTTATTTACAAGGAGGGCCTCGTCCTAGGATAAAAACTTATTTCAATGGAGATTCTCTTGCTTTTTAGTCCAGGATTTGGCTTCATCTGTGTCTGGGAAACCTTCCCTGAACATTTACAATACACATCAGGTAAGTTAAACTGCATCACAGTGAAAGTGGTTGATTTCATTGAGGGTTCAATAATTGATAGTGAATAGGCCTAGAGATTTCCACGGGCAGGTGATCTTATATTTTGAGTTCTACTGGGGTAAGACAGTTTAACTGCAGTAAGTTCATGAGGCAGTTATACACTATATTTTTCAAGAATCAATGGCTATATGTCCAAAAATGGATCACAGATTGTCACTTTTTAAGTCCTGTATAAACAAAGTCCAGTTTCCCTACTCAGAACACCGGAGAACCCTATAACCTGGTTCCTTTCACCTGTGCTACTTTTTAAGGATCGACTCCATTGCTCTCCAGTTCTGACACTGAGAGCACCGGGACTGTGTCCCAAATGGCATCCTATTCCATATAGTGCACTACTTTTGACCAGAGCCCTGTGGGCCCTAGTGCACTTTATAGGGAATAGGGTGGCATTTGGGATGTACCCCGGAGGTCCCTCTCACCTGGGTTTCTTCTTACACCTGGGCCTCTTCAGGGACCCACTCTGACTGTAGCTCCTACAGCACTCTGTGCATTTGTACGGCTTCTCCCCTGTGTGGACAACCATGTGCACTTTACGCAACGTAGAAGTGACAAAGCACTTGTCGCAATCGGAGCATTTATAAGGTTTCTCCCCTGTGTGTTTCCTTCTAATGTTCTTCAAACAGCTTGCACCGCTGTTTGAACTGGTTCCCACAGTCCTGGCAAGAGAAAGGCGTCTCCCCGGTGTGCTGTCGCCGGTGGACCATAAGGATGTGCGGTCGGGCAAAGGTCATGTGACACTCTGGGCAGGACAGCGGGCGCTCGCCGGTGTGGCTCAGCCGATGATACTTCAGACTCATGTAACTCATGTAACTCTGGCCGCACTCCGGGCACACGTACGGTTTATACCCGCTGTGGGCCGTCATGTGGCGCTTCAGATGGGCGGAGATCTTGAAGCTTTGGCCGCACTGGGGGCAGACGTAGGGCCGTGCATCGCTGTGGAACCGCATGTGCCGGGTCAGGTTGGATTTGAACGTGAAGGTTCTGCCGCATTGGAGGCAGGTGAAAGGACGTTCCGCATCGTGGATTGGCCGGTGCTCGTCCAAGCCGGCTTTCCGGGAGAACGTTTTATGGCACACCTCACAGGAGTACGGCCGGTACTGGGTGTGGATCCGGGAATGTAACTCCAGTGTGGTTTTGGAGAAGAACTTCTGGCCGCAATCTGGGCACGGAAACCGGCGGATCTTCTGGTTGCGAGGCCGCCATTCCGGGTCGGACCGGAATGCAGTCAGATTGAACAGCTGGCTGGTAGCCGACCGTAGACGTCTCCCTCCATCCTGGTGGTACAAGGGGGCATCCTCTGTCTTGATACCCAGGTGGTGTGCATCTGTCCTGGGGTCGCTCTCTGTAGGTCCCCTGGTGTTACCCATCTCTGGGTCGTAGCTCTCTGGCTTCACAGCGTTCAACCAGTGTTCATCACTTCTCATTTCGATAGGCAGCTCGTCCATCTCTTGTTTCACCTGGTTTAAATTAGAATACCTTTATTTTTCTCTGATGAAACTTACAACCAGTCAAGATATCTAGTAAACATATAGCTGTAACATTCACAAAGTGTTACAAATGCTATACAAGATCTCAATGAAATGTTCATTTAAAAGCCACAAGTTTAAACCTACCTCTTGTTTTATCTCATCAGGCCTCAAGATGGCGCTGGAGAGTTGTAGACTTATCTTGGGTTTGTTTTTGCTTCCCTTGGGGCGACCCCACCACTTAGGGGCCGGCGATTCCTGGCTAGAAACACTTTTGCTGTCAGCAGAGTCATTTCCTTTTCCTGTGGATTGTTTCTTTCCTCTGGTGGTGAAGTTTTTCTTATTTGTTGGTTTTCTGCCTGGTTTGTTATTGTTCTTCTGAGCAGCAAGAGACAGTTGATCCTTCGTTAGTCTGTGGAGTCTCACGATAGGTAAAGAAATGAGTTTATCTCCCTCCATTTTGAGGTGATGTAAGGCGAGTTTCTCTGCTCAAAAGTTGCTGACGCCTGACAGATCTTACTTAAAATACCTATCCAGGCATTGTATCAACTAACCAAATCATGTTATAGCAATCTGTCAGTCGATGACACAGTTGATGGCGTGGCAGGCAACCATTGGTTGATGAATGCAACGTCTGAGCAGGGGAACATTACCCCTAGTCTCAATCTGGGCAGAGAAACTATTTCTGTTAAACTAATGTCTCAGGGTCTTGTAGCTCTAGGCTGGAACCCTGTGGGGGATGTCTTGTCCTCTCCTTTAAAGACAGAGCTGGTCATCATTCTAGGGTCTTGTAGCTCTAGGCTGGAACCCTGTGGGGGATGTCTTGTCCTCTCCTTTAAAGACAGAGCTGGTCATCATCTGTAAGAAACAATGGAGAGAAAGTAAATAAGAATTGAGAAAATTAAGCCTACAAAGTAAGAAAAGAAGCATATCAACTAGAAAAAAATAGAATTGACAAAAATAAGAATAAGGGAAACGAATAGTGTCATCTCTCCAAAGTAGATATATTAATATAGTAAAGATGCCCTATGCAGAAATCCCTCCGCCATTTCCTGGTTGATAAAATTCGAATAGTTCACCTACTTTCAGTTTGTGACAAAACAAGCATGTATAGTGTTGAGAATCATTGTACCCTAAACCGCTGTGATACTTCTTTTCCATAACCAAGATAGCATTTTCAGCTGTTTGAAGCTGGTGTACAAAACTGAAAGTAAAAGAAGCATAAAACAAATCTTATGAACGGGAAGCATAGAAATAGGACACATAGAACAGATCTACCGCTTCTGAGACTTGCGTTCAATGAGAATGGCAGATCTATAACTTACATTTCTATGTGAATTTGGTCTGGTAGCCCTGAAAGTTACATATTGCAGCTTTAAATAAACAATTATTGGTGTCTAAAAATCCACAAGATAACTCTAGGTTAAATAGAACTTCATGGTGAAATACAACACTAATTACATGTTGCCGTAAGAGTTTTTTTAAAGGATAAAACAGGTCTCCCAAATGCATTCTGTTGGTGCAAAACGAATCCGTATCTAAAGTTACTTTTGGATGAATACCGTATTGATTATATATTGATAATCAACTCCACCGTTGGATATTTGCAGCGAAGTTTATTTGATTGCTTGCATTGTGGAAAGCGATAGTTACTGTAGTTATTCAGTAGCTAGCTAGTCGATGCTTGGTCAGCTAGCTCTGGTCTACTACTGCAAGAGACATCTAATGGCCTACCTGCAGGGACGGAGACAACAATCTGCAGCGGTCATGGCTGGTACGAGTCGGTTTACTGAGAAGCCAGTACATTTCATTTCAGAGAAATAATTGCAATCCCCGTTTGCAAGAAACACTGTTGCATTCCAAGATAAATAATACCACATGTATCCACAGCGCAAGGGAAGTAGTGACTACTGTTGCTGATTTTGTTCCAAGACCTCCACATTCTCAGTGCTGCCACCTAGCGGAGCGGATGAAGACATTTCGTTCCATTTCCATACTATATGTTCTGTAAGAGATAAAGATATTCCATTTTGATCTGTGCGTGTACTGTCTGTAAATGAATTATCTGCACCATAAACATAACCACTTAGTAATACACGTTGCTGAGTGATTATGCAACTTCGGGCACTTTGGCCGTGCAAACTTTCAGAAATGAAAACTTATTCAAACACCATTTTACCAGTATTGTACTTATCTTTGATTTGTCTAGAAACTATATCTGATAATGGCTGCGATCGTACGATTCAGGAATTTATATATTTTTGTCATTTTTCCCAGACAGCCATAGACAAATGTCATTTCCATCACGTCATTAAACATACATTTTAGTTGAAAATGAAATATCATACAATTGATTTATAACGGATTTCTTATACATTTGTACATGAACTTGTATTGAATAATATTAAAAGTGATTAAGGTTTTCCTAATATTAATAATTCAGCACGACGACTGAATGTATAAACTTGCCTTGGTGACAGCTGAAAACATTTATTTATCATGAAAATTAGATATTTCCACCCAACCTTTTTGTCAGAGTATGATAACCATATGATTTCCATATCTAAAACAAATAAATGTATGTAAATTATACATAATATACTCATTTACCTCAAAATATGGGTTGTGATGGAAATGACAAGGTGTGGAGGAAATGACAAGGTGTGGAGGAAATGACAAGGTGTGGAGGAAATGACAAGGTGGGGTGGAAATGACAAGGTGGGGAGGAAATGTAGTGAACGTCTCCATGTTTCCCTCTTTGTTTTTCTTCTCTCTCTCTTCAGCTTTGTTTTTCCACTCAACCCACCATGTCTGCTCACCAGCATCAAAGTCAGATGTTTTAAGCTCTTTTGCTTGGCGAAGGGAGCACTCTCAATACATGTACTCTTTCTTCAGGTTCTCACAGCACAAGGACTCAAAAACTTTCTCAATGTTGCTGCAGCTGATCACTTTGTGATGGTGTAGTTTGTCCACCATGAACTGGAGGTTGGTGTGGGTTTTGCAGAGGCATGTGTCCCTATCCTGGACTGTTGGCTTGACAACCCAAAAAGGACATATTTTGCAGAATTCACAGTAGGAAATTTGAATTTCTGAATATTCCCTCTTAAACTTCTGATAAAGGTTCTGAATTGTGCCATTCAAGAAGCGCTTCTGCTTTTTCTTCTTGTTCCTCGTTATCCAAGATGGCGTAGCAGTCAGACGTCTTTGTCTTTGTCCTGTCGTGTCCCTTGTATATATATATTTCTCCTCGCATATCTTTTAAAATATTTTCCTAAACCTCAACTTCTAAATACTCTCCTGCAACCCGCCTCACTCAATGTGGCGTGGATCTGTTTTTTTCTAAAGTATTTCTATTTACTTCGAATCTGGAATCCCTCAACTGAAGCTAGCCAGCTATCAGTCAGCAAACCACTGCTAGTGGTCATCAGCTAACCTTTAGCTCGGAAAGCTCTCGCCAGTTCGTACAACGTGACTCAAACCAGAGCATAACGGACCTACTTTTCCCCAAAGAAATTCTCTCCATATCCCCGGATTCCTACCGCAAACTCTGAACATTTTCATCTGGATCTTCGCAACTAGCTAACCGCAATCCTGGGTGACTACTCCTGGCTAGCGTTTCCATCCCGGAGAAAGCACCAATTAGCCTGAAGCTAGCCCACCTCTGCTGTTTTCAATCAAGATCTCAGCGATCACTGCCTCATTGCCTGCATCCGTAATGGGTCTGCGATCAAACGACCACCCCTCATCACTGTCAAACGCTCCCTGAAACACTTCTGTGAGCAGGCCTTTCTAATCGACCTGGCCGGGGTATCCTGGAATGACATTGACTTCATCCCGTCAGTAGAGGATGCCTGGTTATTCCTTAAACGTGCCTTCCTCACCATCTTAAATAAGTATGCCCCATTCAAAAAATGTAGAACTAGGAATAGATATAGTCCTTGGTTCCCTCCAGACCTGTCTGCCCTTGACCAGTACAAAAACATCCTATGGCGTTCTGCATTAGCATCGAATAGCCCCCGTGATATGCAACTTTTCAGGGAAGTTAGGAACAAATATACACAGGCAGTTAGGAAAGCTAAGGTGAGCTTTTTCAAACAGAAATTTGCATCCTGTAGTACAAACTCAAAAAAGTTCTGGGACACTGTAAAGTCCATGGAGAATAAGAGCACCTCCTCCCAGCTGCCCACTGCTCTGAGGCGAGGAAGCACTGTGACCACCGATAAATCCACTATAATTGAGAATTTCAATAAGCATTTCTCTACGGCTGGCCATGCTTTCCGCCTGGCTACCTCTACCCCGGTCAACTGCCTGGCACCCTCCACAGCAACCCACCCAAGCCCCCACCATTTCTCCTTCACCCAAATCCAGATAGCTGATGTTCTGAAAGAGCTGCAAAATCTTGACCCCTACAAATCAGCCAGGCTAGACAATCTGGCCCTCTCTTTCTAAAATTATCTGCTGAAATTGTTGCAACCCCTATTACTAGCCTGTTCAACCTCTCTTTCGTATCGTCTGAGATTCCCAAAGATTGGAAATCTGCCGCGGTCATCCCCCTCTTCACTCTAGACCCAAACTGCTACAGACCTATAACTATCCTACCCTGTCTTTCTAAGGTCTTCGAAAGCCAAGTTAACAAACAGATTACCGACCATTTCGAATCCCACCGTACCTTCTCCGCTATGCAATCTGGTTTCAGAGCTCGTCATGGGTGCACCTCAGCCACGCTCAAGGTCCTAAACGATATCATAACCGCCATCGATAAGAGACATTACTGTGCAGCTGTATTCATCGACCTGGCCAAGGCTTTCAACTCTGTCAATCACCACATTCTTATTGGCAGACTCAACAGCCTTGGTTTCTCAAATGATTGCCTCGCCTGGTTTACCAACTACTTCTCTGATAGAGTTCAGTGTGTCAAATCGGAGGGCCTGTTGTCCGGACCTCTGGCAGTCTCTATGGGGGTGCCACAGGGTTCAATTCTCGGGCCGACTCTCTTCTCTGTATACATCAATGATGTCGCTCTTGCTGCTGGTGATTCTGTGATCCACGTCTACGCAGACGACACCATTCTGTATACTTCTGGCCCCTCTTTGGACACTGTGTTAACTAACCTCCAGACGAGCTTCAATGCCATACAACTCTCCTTCCGTGGCCTCCAACTGCTCTTAAATGCAAGCAAAACTAAATGCATGCTATTCAATCGATCACTGCCCACACCTGCCCGCCCGTCCAGCATCACTACTCTGGACAGCTCTGACTTAGAATACGTGGACAATTACAAATACCTAGGTGTCTGGTTAGACTGTAAACTCTCCTTCCAGACTCACATTAAGGATCTCCAATCCAAAATGAAATCTAGAATCGGCTTCCTATATCGCAGCAAAGCATCCTTCACTCATGCTGCCAAACATACCCTCGTAAAACTGACCATCCTACCGATCCTCGACTTTGGCGATGTCATCTATAAAATAGCCTCCAACACTCTACTCAACAAATTGGATGCAGTCTATCACAGTGCCATCCGTTTTGTCACCAAAGCCCCATATACTACCCACCTCTGCGACCTGTATGCTCTCGTTGGTTGGCCCTCGCTTCATACTCGTCGCCAAACCCACTGGCTACAGGTTATCTACAAGTCTCTGCAAGGTAAAGCCCCGCCTTATCTCAGCTCACTGGTCACCATAGCAGCATCCACTCGTAGCACGCGCTCCAGCAGGTATATCTCACTGGTCACCCCCAAAGCCAATTCCTACTTTGGTCGCCTTTCCTTCCAGTTCTCTGCTGCCAATGACTGGAACGAACTGCAAAAATCACTGAAGCTGGAGACTCATATCTCCCTCACTAGCTTTAAGCACCAGCTGTCAGAGCAGCTCACAGATCACTGCACATAGCCCATCTGTAAACAGCCCATCTATCTACCTCATCCCCATACTCTATTTATTTATTTATCTTGCTCCTTTGCACCCCAGTATCTCTACTTGCACATTCATCTTCTGCTCATCTACCATTCGTGTTTAATTGCTATATTGTAATTACTTAGCCACCATGGCCTATTTATTGCCTTAACTCCCTTATCTTACCTCATTTGCACTCACTGTATATAGACTTTTTGTTTTCTTTTTTCTACTGTATTATTGACTGTATGTTTGTTTTGCTCCATGTGTAACTCTGTGTTGTTGTATGTGTTGAATTGCTATGCTTTATCTTGGCCAGGTCGCAGTTGCAAATGAGAACTTGTTCTCAACTAGCCTACCTGGCTAAATAAAGGTGGGGGGAAAAAAACACAGATTTTTCCTGGAGTATTGAAGACTTGATGGCCTGTTTTCATTTGCCCTCATTGCTTTTGCTGAAAATCCAAATTCTCGGTTTGCGGCTTTGACCAGGCCATACTTTCTCAGGATGTTGCTTTTGAAGCCACTTGTTTGTCTTTGGCACTGCACATTTTTTTATACTTTTGTTTTAACTCTACAATGATGGCATTTTGAAAGAATAAAATCCTTCTCAAGTTCTTCGGAGTTCCCTTCATTTGCTGTTTTGTCTTTGGGGAATCTTGTCTCTTCATTTTGTTCATCAGTCGATCATACCTTTTTTTGTATTTCTCAGCTTTCCGTAAAGCATTATTAAGTTTGACATTTGTCATACTAAGATCTCTGTACGCTTTTGTCTGACCTCTTCCAACCTTTTTCCTTCCAGCAAGTATTCGACTTCTCATTCATGTTGCAGACGATGAGGAAGGGGTATCAGGGTGTGAATCAGGGGCAGGTAAGTTAGGGGCAGGTATGTTAGCCTCATGTTCTGGCTGCAAGTCATCTGGTGACTGAGGTGGTGTGTTGCCTGATAGATAGGTCTCCATCTGGTGACTGAGGTGGTGTGTTGCCTGATAGGTAGGTCTCCATCTGGTGACTGAGGTGGTGTGTTGCCTGATAGGTAGGTCTCCATCTGGTGACTGAGGTTATGTGTTGCCTGATAGGTAGGTCTCCATCTGGTGACTGAGGTTATGTGTTGCCTGATAGGTAGGTCTCCATCTGGTGACTGAGGTTATGTGTTGCCTGATATGTAGGTCTCCATCTGGTGACTGAGGTTATGTGTTGCCTGATAGATAGGTCTCCATCTGGTGACTGAGGTGGTGTGTTGCCTGATAGGTAGGTCTCCATCTGGTGACTGAGGTGGTGTGTTGCCTGATAGGTAGGTCTCCATCTGGTGACTGAGGTGGTGTGTTGCCTGATAGATAGGTCTCCATCTGGTGACTGAGGTGGTGTGTTGCCTGATAGGTAGGTCTCCATCTGGTGACTGAGGTGGTGTGTTGCCTGATAGGTAGGTCTCCATTGCAACTGTTCTCTTTAAAGTCTGTCTTCTATTCTGTTGGTTACTTTTTCATGGCCATCTCATTTCTTTGTTCTCGCTTTGTAAGCTCAGAGATAGATTTCACTTCTCCCTTCTCTTTTTTCTTCCAGTATCTCTCCCTGTCTTTTTGCAGATGTTCCTGGTATCGTATAGGATCATTTTTTATTTTGTTTCTATATGTCTGTGACCTCTGTGCTGTTTTATGTGGCGTTTTCTAAAAATAAAGACAAATACTACGTAGTTTTCAACTTGTGCACACCTTTGAGCATTTTCTAGATTCAATTCATTTAAAAATGATTAAAAAAGCCTAAAGTAAAAAATAAAAAAAGTAAAGTAAAAACAAATAAGATAATGGATGTGTCATTTCCACCACATTCTGTCATTTCCACCACACTTAAGTTAGTGATGGAAATGACCCTCTACAGTTTCTGGAGAAAATTGAGACAGCTTAGCATGCTTTGATTAGTATTACAGCTAGCATATCGTTTACACTAAATACATAAAAAATTCAAAAGTTCTACCACAAATTAAAGAAATTAGAGCCTGTTTGGAAATAAAATATTCTCTACACAAGCAATATTTACCACAATTGTTCTTCAACTTCTGGACATCACATCGGGAACAACTGTCCCCTGCAGCCATGTGCTTCAGTGTCACAATGTTTCCATGGTAACTAAATTAACATTCTCTTGAAAAAACGTTAATGAGGAATTTGTCCTCAGTGGTGGAAATGACACCACTCCCAAAGGACAGGTATATTTTGTGTAATAAACAATATAAAGGGCATACTCACAATATTATTATAGATTTGATTTAATTGACTCTTTCTGTAGTACATAACATTATATAATGTGTAATTATTGTTTTCTCATAGAAAAACATAGTAGAAGCTTAAAAGTTTGGGTCAGGGACAAAATAGTGAAATTGAGGTATAAAATGCATCTGAAAAGTAGCTAAAATACTTGATAGAGGCGTTTAAAAATGATGGGGTGATTCCAGTGTGAACTTAACATACACATATTTGTATTTGTTTCATTTTTTATAAAATCCCCAAAATTGACCCGAGGACATGGAAGTGCCCGTAGCTGCATAATCACCCAGCTACTGTTTGAAGAGACAAATTAATGTAGATAGTTGTGCTAGATATTTTATGTCAAATGTTTTGCCTCCTGGAAGACAGAAAATGGATGTTGTAAAATACTGTCTTTCTTTGCTCTTCACCTACGTCTCTCAGCCTTTTCCGTTGCTCTTCAGCTCTGATCTTTCTGTCTACCTCTTCCATGTAGTAGTATCCCCAGTTCTGGTATAATACTGTATCAATATTTTCAAGCCGTCATTTAACTTCTCCAATGTTGCCTTTGACTTCAATGTTGAAGACATTGGATCCACCACCAGTTAGCATTGAGCACCTGAAGGTCTTGACTGCTCTTCAGAAAGGTCATTATAGGTTTACCCTTCAACTGGTCTGTATGTGTGAACAGCACACTGGTGAACTTTGGGGCCCGTGACCCAAAGCTCTCCTGGATTCACTTCACAGCGTTCCGACCCTCGTCGGTGAATCTCCCCAGCAGTAGAACATGAGGACGAGAGAGATCCAGGCATTTCACTGTCCTAACCTTCATCTCACTGAATACTCCTGGGGTTTCCATGACAGTGATGTTGGTCCCATCCAGAACTCTATATTCTGACTGACACTGTGGTCACAGACACACAGGAAGCCTCTCCTGTGAAGACATTTCTCCCCAGTTTGGTGTTTCCTGTTGCACTCTTTCCTCCTACAGGCATACCCAGCAGAACTATTCTAAGCTCACATCTTACTGTCCCACTGGGCAAAAAAAATGGTTGAATCAATGTTGTTTCCACATCATTTAAACCAAAATATTCAATGTGATGTTGAATCAACGTGGAAAACTGATTGGATTTGCCAAAAGTCATCCACTTAAGGGAATTGCCTTCCAACTTTTAACTTAAATTCAATGACAGGGTGAAATATTTGGTTGATTTCACATTAGTTTAAATCATAATTTATCTGCATGAACAACAGAGTGAAAAGCATGAATCACATCAAATGCAAAACACAGTAAAAATGAGTGTGAGTAAGGCTCTCTCTGAGATACTGACATGTAAGTGCACACGGGACCACAACGATAAGACTCTTGATGATAACGCCAGTGGCTTTCTGCCCAGAGAAAATCAGATACAATCGAAATGAGTCCTATAAATTACTACATTCCAGAACCTGAAACCAGTAAAAGTCAAGACACCAAAAACAAAATGAAAAGCTCATTCTGAGGGGCTTCTTGCCTGAGTCACAGTCTGTTCTCCTCTAATTACCTCAGCCATACTGTCACAGCTGTGGTGGTCTTCTTTATTGTTTAGTGTGTGTAACAGATGTGAAATCAAAACATTAGAAATACAATCTAACACTACTATATATATTGATTCATAGCATTTTTTTTTTTTTAAAGTCAATATTTGACAAAATTCTGGTAATCAACTATTAATCCTCCTGACAGCCCAGGTGTTACAGCATTACTTAGTTTTATGTTTATCTTCCCGGTAATTCCTTCCCCCCTGACTTAAGAAAACATTTAATAACATTTACCTCGACAGTATGGTACGCAGGTGCTTATATTTGTCCTATTTCACACTTGTACAAGTGTGTACTTGTGTGAATTGGAAATGCTCGTATATCCCCGAGACAGCCTGAAGAGCTGAGGTCAAAGCCAAGGTCAGCCTTTATCAACGCTGTCCCTGGAGCAGTAGGGGGTTACAGGAAGTGCCATGGAATGACCTTATCCATCAAACAGGTGTGGTTTCCTTTGATACGTTGTCTACTGAGACAGTTAATAAAAAAACCTAAAAATCGCTTCAAGAAAAACACGTCACCAAATGACTGAACAGATGTTATGGGACATCTTGTCCCAATGGAACTTATTGCAAAGCAATATTGCAGCAATTTGAATTTGATTCCTGTTATATTTCAGATTATTTTCAAATGTTTAAGTCGTTAATATACCTCAATCAGTATAAGTAAAAAATATATATATACATTCGTAGTCCATTTAGTTAGCTCAGAATATAGCAGATTCATACATCTCCTTTTAGTCAACTATCAAGATTCAAGTTCATGCAGTGCTGGCGTGTTTCGTAGTGCCCTTCAACTACCCCGTTAGGCTACAAGGTCAAAGGTCAAAACAAAATGTCACAGATCATTCCTACAGCCAACCCTGTTTATCACGCTAACCTGCTGGATAAATAAGACATGGCTCTGGTTTAGTAGCCGAAAGGGATCTCACCTTTAAGCAGTGTGAATCTTCAGTTATATTGTAATCTTCTCCATCATTCCTTAATGAGCGTCCCTGAACCTGTCAGTGTTGTTTAAACCATCACTTTTACGGTCTTCTCTTTTTGACTAACCCTTTTCTCTCTCACACACACACACACACACGTTTATTGATCAGTTCGATTAATCAGTTGGGCAAAAATGACACAAGCATGGCACCACAGGAGGTTGGTGGCACCTTAATTGGGGATGACGGGCTTGTGGTGAATAACTGGAACGGCATCAAATACATCAAACATATGGTTTCTATGTGTTTGAAGCCATTCCATTTGCTCCGTTCCACCCATAACCATGGTACATACCTGTTCTAGACATCCTAATAATCCTCTCCAACAAAAGGCTTTCAGTCTCTGCTAACCATGCCATTAATAGTAGGTGATTTCTTTCTAAACAAAGACTGTTTTACAACATCGCGGGCCGGTTTCCTGGACACAGATTAAGCCTAGTGCTAGGATAAAAACCTATTTCTAGGATTTGACTTAATCTGCGTCTGGGGAAACCGGCCCTGTACGTTCACATCACACATCAGGTGAGAGTGGGACTGCATCAGTGAAAACAGATCATTTTATTGAGGGTTCAACAACTGATATAACAGTCAATGGAACAGCCTATTGTTTTCCCTGGTGAGGCGATCATATATTTAGAGTTCTGATGGGGTAAAACAATAACTAAATTCAAGAGGCATTTCTAAGTTATATTCCTCAAGAATCAAAGTTTAAAAAAATGGATGTAGCAATCCCAGATTGCTCCTTTAAATCCGGTATAAACAAAGGCCAGTTTCCCAACTCAGGACACCTGAGAATCTGCTCACCTGGCTTCTGTCACCTACGTGGCTGCTTACACCTGTGCTGCTTCAAGGATCCACTCTCCAGTTCCTACACTCAGAACACTGGGTCTATGTCCCAAATGGCACCCTATTCCCTATACAGTGCAATACTTTTGACCAGAGCCCTATGGTCCCTAGTGCACTACTTAGAGAATAGGGTGCCATTTGGGGCATACGCCAAGGTTCCTCTCACCTGGTTTGCTGCTCACACCTGTGCCTCTTCAGCCCCCCACTCTGACTGTAACTCCTACAGCACTCTGTGCATTTGTACGGCTTCTCCCCTGTGTGGACAACCATGTGCACTTTACGGGACGCCGAAGTGACGAAGCACTTGTCACACTCGGAGCATTTGTACGGTTTCTCCCCTGTGTGTTTCCTTCTAACGTGGTCTTTCAGTTGGCACCCCTGTTTGAACCTCTTCCCACAGTCCTGGCAAGAAAATGGCGTCTCCCCGGTGTGCTGTCGCCGGTGGATCATAAGGGTGTGCGGCCGGGCAAAGGTCATGGGACACTCTGGGCAGGACAGCGGGCGCTCGCCGGTGTGGCTCAGCCGATGATACTTCAGACTCATGTAACGGACGAAACTCTGGCCGCACTCCGGGCACACGTACGGTTTATACCCGCTGTGGGAAATCATGTGGCTCTTGAGTTGGGCGGAGATCTTGAAGCCTTGGCCGCACTGGGGGCAGACGTAGGGCCGTGCATCGCTGTGGAACCGCATGTGGCGGGTCAGGTTGGATTTGAACGTGAAGGTTCTGCCGCATTGGAGGCAGGCGAAGGGGCGTTCCGCCGCATGGATTGGTCGGTGCTCGACCAGACCGCCTTTCCGGGAAAACGTTTTATGGCACACCTCACAGGAGTACGGCTGGTACTGGGTGTGGATCCGGGAATGTAACTCCAGTGTGGTTTTGGAGAAGAACTTCTGGCCGCAATCTGGGCACGGAAACCGGCGGATCTTCTGGTTGCGAGGCCGCCATTCTGGGTCGGACCGGAATGCAGTCAGATTGAACAGCTGGCTGGTAGCCGACCGTAGACGTCTCCCTCCATCCTGGTGGTACAAGGGGGCATCCTCTGTCTTGATACCCAGGTGGTGTGCATCTGTCCTGGGGTCGCTCTCTGTAGGTCCCCTGGTGTTACCCATCTCTGGGTCGTAGCTCTCTGGCTTCACAGCGTTCAACCAGTGTTCATCACTTCTCATTTCGATAGGCAGCTCGTCCATCTCTTGTTTCACCTGGTTTAAATTAGAATACCTTTATTTTTCTCTGATGAAACTTACAACCAGTCAAGATATCTAGTAAACATATAGCTGTAACATTCACAAAGTGTTACAAATGCTATACAAGATCTCAATTAAATGTTAATTTAAAAGCCACAAGTTTAAACCTACCTCTTGTTTTATCTCATCAGGCCTCAAGATGGCGCTGGAGAGTTGTAGACTTATCTTGGGTTTGTTTTTGCTTCCCTTGGGGCGACCCCACCACTTAGGGGCCGGCGATTCCTGGCTAGAAACACTTTTGCTGTCAGCAGAGTCGTTTCCTTTTCCTGTGGATTGTTTCTTTCCTCTGGTGGTGAAGTTTTTCTTATTTGTTGGTTTTCTGCCTGGTTTGTTATTGTTCTTCTGAGCAGCGAGAGACAGTTGATCCTTCGTTAGTCTGTGGAGTCTCACGATAGGTAAAGAAACAACAGCAGCCATTTTGATTTGATTCAGGTTAACGCTATGCAGTGAATCTCCTCCCTCCACTTTGAGTTAATGTAAGGCGCGTTCCTCTGCTCAGAAGTTGCTGACGCCTGACCTGATCTCACAGCGCCTGGATATGTATTTTAAGTTTCAACTAACCAGATCATGTTATAGCAATCTGTCAGTCGATGACACAGTTGATGGCGTGGCAGGCAACCATTGGTTGATGAATGCAACGTCTGAGCAGGGGAACATTACCCCTAGTCTCAATCTGGGCAGAGAAACTATTTCTGTTAAACTAATGTCTCAGGGTCTTGTAGCTCTAGGCTGGAACCCTGTGGGGGATGTCTTGTCCTCTCCTTTAAAGACAGAGCTGGTCATCATTCTAGGGTCTTGTAGCTCTAGGCTGGAACCCTGTGGGGGATGTCTTGTCCTCTCCTTTAAAGACAGAGCTGGTCATCATTCTAGGGTCTTGTAGCTCTAGGCTGGAACCCTGTGGGGGATGTCTTGTCCTCTCCTTTAAAGACAGAGCTGGTCATCATTCTAGGGTCTTGTAGCTCTAGGCTGGAACCCTGTGGGGGATGTCTTGTCCTCTCCTTTAAAGACAGAGCTGGTCATCATTCTAGGGTCTTGTAGCTCTAGGCTGGAACCCTGTGGGGGATGTCTTGTCCTCTCCTTTAAAGACAGAGCTGGTCATCATCTGTAAGAAACAATAGATTCAATGGAGATTAAATAAATAAGAATATTAGAATTGAGAAAATTAAGCGTACGACGTAAGATTGAAGAATATAAATTAGAATTAAATGGACCAAAGAAGAATAAAGAAACCAACAGCCTTCTCTCTCCAAAGTAGATATATTACATAAACTATTATTACCTTTCACATCCCTAACCTAAAAATCCATGAAATCATTATAGGATTACATTTTAGTCATTTAGCAGACGCTCTTATCCAGAGCGACTTACAGTAGTGAGTGCATACATTTCATACATTTTTTCTCTCCGTACTGGTCCCCCGTGGGAATCGAACCCACAACCCTGGCGCTGCAAACACCATGCTCTACCAACTGAGCCACAATAGATCTTCATTGTGAAATTCAACACTACATGTTGCTGCAAGAGAGGTCTCTTTTTTAAGGATAAAAAAAATGTCTACCAAATGTATTCTGTTGGTGCAAAACGAAGCAGTACCTAAGTTACTTTTGGATAAATAATGCATTGATTACATAGGCAATTAACTCGACAGTTAGATACTTGCAGCGAAGTTTATCTGATAGCTTGTATTGTGGAAAGCTATAGCTACTGTAGTTATTCAGTTGATTGGCTGATTTATGACGCTAGGTCAGCTTGCTCTCGTCTAATCGCGCGAAAACAACGAGTTGCTCCTAAATAGAATAACACGTACTGGACCAGAGCTAGCTAACCATCAGCTAGCTAGTTACTACTGCAAGAGTCATCAAATAGCCTACCTGCAGAGACGAAGGCAACAATCTGAAGCGGTATGGGTGTTCAGAATCAATTTACTGAGAAGCCAGTACAGTTATATCATGACATAATTGCAATCCCCGTTTGCAATAAACACATTTGCATTCAAAGATAAACAATAACGCACATGCAGCCACAGCGCAAGGGAAGAACTGACTGGTTCTGCTGATTTTGTTTCGACGTCCACATTCTCAGTACTGCCACCTAGCGGATCGGATGAATCAGACATTTCGTCCCAATTCCAAGTATGTTCTATAAGAGATAAAGTTTCTTATTGACCTACCCCCTAATTCTTATGGGTTTCCCATATTCATCTGTACGTGTACTGTCAGTGAATGAATTATCTGTTCGTAAAACCATAAACATAACCACATGGTAAAACACTTATCTACTGTTTGAAGAGACAGTATAGATATGCTTTTCATTCATTTGTTAAATCATTTTATTTGGTCATAAAATGATACGCTAATTCTATTTCGTTTATTTAAAAGAATGTATTTCATTTTTTTCTCCATCATTTCATGTAATTATTTTTTACGTAATTTTCTATCAGCATACAAATGTGTTAGATAAAACAATGCATGATACAGTATTGCTTAATATTTTCACCTTGAATGACATATGACTATCATTCACACTCACATACATTACAGGAATGAGTCTTACCAAAGCTGAGATCAAAGCTCTGTAATTTAATAACAATACATTGATAATCATTTTCTCAGTAGTCAACCTTGCATTGTCTGTTTCTCTCCAAGTTCCCACCATCTTGTATTTTGCTCCATACAGTAAGTCATCAACGATCAATTTGAACACAGCTCCAACTGCCACCAACATCACCATGGTGACCACCACACCAGACCCTTCTTTCTCCCTTACTGGGTGTGTGTTGACATTGAAGTGGTTTCCACCATTGCTCTCCACCATCTCTATCTTCTCCAGCAGCTCAGTGACCTGAGTGTGGTCACCTTTCTCCAGGGGCGAAAATCTGATATCAACTTTGGAGGGGACAATTACATGAAATTTTCTCAAGAGCAATTCCTGAGGGGGACACCAAAAGTAGTGCTGTAACACATAGCCTACATTGTAATATGGTAAATGTATATTGAGGAACCAAAGAAATAAGGTGTTTGCCGTACTCCTAACTACCGGTACCCAAACTACACAACAGCAATACCATTGCCTTTAACAAATCTTAGTTCAGTCACCAGTTTAAGTTGAGAGTGGGGGTATCCATGGCATTTTCCAATTATGTTCCTATTTTACAAGTAAAAAAAATTGAGAACCTTTCATAATGTTGCCAAACAAAGACTCAACAAACTTACCTGAGACTCCCTGTCTCTGCCAGTCTGTCCCTGCATATCTGTCCCCAACTCTGCTGTCTGTGTGCCATCTGTTGCCTGCTCTGCCTAATGACATCATTGCGAAACATTTCCATTAGAATTTCATTTCTTTCTTATGAACATTTTATCAACTAGTCTTTGAGATATTAGGCTACTAGGGTTCTTACTATGCGTTTTGGTGTATTGAAAAATACTCTGATGTCAGTCTTTTATTTTTCTGCCATTTTTCTACCTGGCTGGCTGGCTGGCTACACACACAGTGTGTAGGTTATTTACAGTAGGAGATGGGCTTCTATCATCTTCAATCATTCTATTTGGGCTTCGATCTAAAAGGTAGCTAGCAAATGTGAAACGGATTAAAATAACAAGAGTTGACAGCTGTATGAGTTCACCATTTACACAACATACGACGCCACATAAATGGAATAGGTACTAGCTAGCTTAATAGTTAATATTTGCCCGCTAGCTCTGCATATTCAGCTAGTGTGTGTGCGCGATTGACTGGATTAACCTCACGTCAGTTACGTGCATTGAGTGCCTTTCAGACAGTAGATACGACCTCTCTGTTACCTAGCAAGCTAAGGAACTGGCAGTGGATCAAACCATTGTGAGGCAAAGGGTGGGGGGGTCGCAATCTTTTGAAACTTAAAAACGCGCTATTAAGTGTCTATAATCAGCACAATTGCTTTCATTGCGTATTATTAATATTATTTAAATTACATAGTTATGTTTCAGTGATATATTGGGGGGGACAAATCATATTTTTCCCAGGATGGGGGGGTCGTGTCCCCCCCGTCCCCCCCGGGATTTCCGCCCCTGCCTTTCTCCTTGTTGTTGAAGACATGATATCTGTCCCTGCAGGTACTGATTAGTTGTAGCAGTTGACTGTTGTCCTTCAGTAGGTCCTCCACTGGTTTCCCCTCTAGCTGGTCTCCCCCAGTGAACAGCACCACGGTGAACATTAAAGACTCTTCTCCAAAGTTCTCCTGGATCCACCTCATGAGGGTATCCCTTTCCTCCTCTGTGAACCTCACACCCAACCAGATCACCAGCAGGAACGCGTGGGGGCCCGGGGCGGCGAGAACAACACACTCTGCCCGGTGTGTCGATGACGGGGACATGGCGGCAGCGGCAGGGGGGGGGGGATCGGTTCCGGTCGGTCCGGTAGTGGTAGCAGCAGCTGGCCCGGTCCAACACTGGCACTCTGTGGTCACGGCAACCAGAGAGAAGAACGCCTCAGAACGCCTCTCTGACCAGGATGGCGTTTCCTGCTGCACCCCGACCCTGGCCAGTGTTACCAATCAGGACCAGACTCAACACTGACACTGTGGAGGGGTTTGATTCACAACAGTGAGTGACGACTTCCCGGACACAGATTAAACCTAGCTAGTCCTAGGATAAAAAACCAACAATTCTCTTCCTCTTTAGACCAGGACTTGGATAGTTCATCCAAATGACATTCCAAGCAGACTATGGACAAGCTATTACAGCAACAGATGCTTTGGTTTTGTTTACCTGGCCACTGTTTCAAAATCTAACTTTTTAAGATTTACGGCACAAACCCAATGCACGTCAATGGTACCTAAGCATTTTCACACTTCATGTCCAGTTCACCTATAAGTAACTTCATTGAGCTTCACAATACATTTTTATATCCTTTAGGATGATTTGGGAATGAAGTGCAAAAAAAGACCCACTATAGCCTTTCTCACTTTGTGCATTTCTAATGTTTCTCTCCCGTATGGACGACCATGTGCACTTTTGGTTGGAGTTGAACATGAAGGTAGGCACACTTTCAGTTTAATTACTAACTCATAGAAGTAAAATGGAGATGGCCCTTAATGGTGTTGCCTATGCTGTCACAGAAGCAAGTGTGTCAGAGCCGACAATAGACAATGGACCTGATCGGACCGCTCAGAGCCTCTGCTCTTTTCTGTCCATAAAAACATATGGATTGGTGGAAGAGGCAGGGCAGGCCAGGAGCAAGGAAGGAGGGTGTGGTCAAGCAAGGCATCCCCCGAGGCTAAATGCCCTAAGGTTTTTATCAGAACAGGCATAGATTAGTTTCACCTTTTTTCTTTTCCCGACATGAGTTTGTTGTGTTTAAAATCAGCTTTATTAAAATTATAGCTCACAACTGTGCGGGGGAAGAGGGGTGGGGGCACTAAGGAATGCATTCACATATATCTACACACTTTCATACACACACATTTTGGTTGAGGACCTTCCACCTCTCTCCATTATTACTGTTGGTTGAGGACCTTCCACCTCTCTCCATTATTACTGTTGGTTGAGGACCTTCCACCTCTCTCCATTATTACTGTTGGTTGAGGACCTTCCACCTCTCCATTATTACTGTTGGTTGAGGACCTTCCACCTCTCTCCATTATTACTGTTGGTTGAGGACCTTCCACCTCTCCATTATTACTGTTGGTTGAGGACCTTCCACCTCTCTCCATTATTACTGTTGGTTGAGGACCTTCCACCTCTCCATTGTTACTGTTGGTTGAGGACCTTCCAGTTCTCTCCATTATTACTGTTGGTTGAGGACCTTCCACCTCTCCATTGTTACTGTTGGTTGAGGACCTTCCACCTCTCCATTATTACTGTTGGTTGAGGACCTTCCACCTCTCCATTATTACTGTTGGTTGAGGACCTTCCACCTCTCTCCATTGTTACTGTTGGTTGAGGACCTTCCACCTCTCCATTATTACTGTTGGTTGAGGACCTTCCACCTCTCTCCATTATTACTGTTGGTTGAGGACCTTCCACCTCTCCATTATTACTGTTGGTTGAGGACCTTCCACCTCTCTCCATTGTTACTGTTGGTTGAGGACCTTCCACCTCTCTCCATTGTTACTGTTGGTTGAGGACCTTCCACCTCTCTCCATTGTTACTGTAAACTCAATGTGTGTGTGTGTGTGTGTGTGTGTGTGTGTGTGTGTGTGTGTGTGTGTGTGTGTGTGTGTGTGTGTGTGTGTGTTCATGTGTGTCATATTTCCTAGCTCAGACCATCATGTACTCAAATCAGTTGTGAATGTATGTAATCAAACCAATGACCATCAAGGTTAACCAGTATGTTTGATGAAAGAAGCAATCTGGAAAACAAACAACTACATACTGACTCAAACTTGAGCAAGGTCCCTAAACGTGTTAACGGATAGCCCCAGTGGGAGTGTAGCCTAGGAAACGATGTGATCATAACCAAAACATTAAAAGCACTGTTATCTTAAATATATTGTTATCCTTTCTCAAACCCTCTAATCAGTCATTAGGAAATAATGACTCTTTATTCTAATAGCCACACGGCTGTATATTGAAAGCCCACTGCTCCACTCTGACATTCGTCCTCTGTGAATGGTACATTAATACAACTTGATGTAAGTAATGCAAGGCTGTTGTCGTAGAGAGTCCACAGAGATAGTATTTGTTGGATTAAATGATGTCTTAATAATGTTGAGGTTTAAACTAAATCGAAACTTAAAATCTATTCTGTACCAAATAGCATGTGAAAGTAACCCATTAAAACATATATGTTAAGGTTCTTGCACGCTTGAGCTGAAGACTTCTGTGCAGAATGATGACAGCAAAGTGGTTGTTTCTTCTCTTGGTGAGAATCTCAGGTAGAGAAGAATGGTATTTTACATGCTGTAGATGATAAGATTGTCTGAGGTTAATAGGGATACTTGTAGGGAAGTATGTGGGATCGAGGAGAAGGTGAAAGGTGCAGGCATTCAAAACTACTTTTGTATAGATACTGATTTTGTAATAAGGATAATCTTGTTCTTGTTTGTTGTCATTCAATGAATTTGACATACTGTATTTAGGGTAAATTGTAATGTATACGTTTTCAACCTAATATATTAACTCACAGTTTATTTTGTGCAGGATTGGTTGTAACCAGCTGTGGTGTGTGTGATATGGGGGAGGACTGTATCAGTGTTGGTGGAACATCTTGCTGTGCAGACCCCTGCCAGCACTACACCATACTGAATGACGACTGGCGTGCCACCAACAACAATGCCAACGTTAATGGCGAGCACTGCGACCAGAGCATCAACTGGCAGGGCTGGTATTGTCTGTTCCTGGGGAACACCAGTGTTCAGATGCCAGAGAGGTGTGTGGACAGTTACATGTATGGGACCGCCTTCCCCATGTGGCTCACGGATCCCCATCCCCAGCTGTTAGACAGGGTGGTTCAGAGGGGTGTCTGTGGGAGCTGGTCTGGTGACTGCTGCAGCTTTAGACAAAATCCCATCCATGTCAAAGCCTGCTATGGAAACTACTATGTCTACAAGTTTGTCCCTGCAATAAACTGCCACTTGGCCTACTGTGCAGGTATGACATCATAATGTCCTTGTTACTGATTCTTAAAGACATCAAGAATGTTCCAAGGTGTCCAATTCACTCTCTGAACCCAGAACCAAGTACCACGTGTGCCGTGAGACTTGGTTCTGGGTTCACCACACAACGTGTGTGTAAAAACAATGTGTGCAAAAAATATATTTTGTGGCAAATACATTGTACATCAGTCGTATAACCTGAGTGTGTACTAGTCACAGCAAATCCATGAACCCCCCTCCCCTCTGCTCTTCCAGACGTCAACACCAAGGTGTGTTCTACCTGTAGAGATGATGACACCTGTATGAGTGAGGATAAGATCACCTGGAGGTGTGAGAGGAAAGGTGAGTGTTAAGAAAAACACATCTTACTCCTCAGTGTAGATACAGTAGGTGGTGGCAGGACCATGGTGGAAGGCAAAGGTGTGCAATGCCTTGTAGTTGAGTTTCATAATGGCTGTGTTTTTGACAGTAGGAGATACTCATGCTCATCTTGACTGACAGTAACTCTATACCTTGTTTCTTTCTCTCGGTCTCTTTCATTCTCTCTCCACTCTCCCTCTCTGTCACTCTCCTCTCATTTTACTCTCTCAAAGAGCAATCTTCTACAACTACCCCTAAACCCACAACTACATCCACAAAAACTACTCCTGTATCTGAAACCACCAACACAACTCCAGTTCCTGGAACCATCACCACAACTCCTGTACCTGGAACCATCACCACAACTCCAGTACCTGGAACCATCACCACAACTCCAGTAACTGGAACCATCACCACAACTCCTGTACCTGGAACCATCACCACAACTCCAGTACCTGGAACCATCACCACAACTCCTGTACCTGGAACCATCACCACAACTCCAGTACCTGGAACCATCACCACAACTCCAGTAACTGGAACCATCACCACAACTCCTGTACCTGGAACCATCACCACAACTCCTGTACCTGGAACCATCACCACAACTCCAGTACCTGGAACCATCACCACAACTCCAGTACCTGGAACCATCACCACAACTCCTGTACCTAGAACCATCACCACAACTCCTGTACCTGGAACCACCACCACAACTCCTGTACCTGGAACCACCACCGCAACTCCTGTACTTGGAACCACCACCACAACTCCTGTTCCTGGAACCACCACCGCAACTCCAGTACCTGGAACCACCACCGCAACTCCTGTACCTGGAACCACCACCGCAACTCCTGTACCTGGAACCACCACCGCAACTCCAGTTCCTGGAACCACCGCCGCAACTCCTGTACCTGGAACCACCACCGCAACTCCTGTACCTGGAACCATCACCACAACTCCTGTACCTGGAACCACCACCGCAACTCCTGTACCTGGAATCACCACCACAACTCCAGTACCAAAAACCCCAAATCTTGTACCTGGAACCGCCACCACAACTCCTGTACCTGGAACCACCACCACAACTCCTGTACCTGGAACCCCCGCCACAACTCCTGTACCTGGAACCACCACCACAACCCCAGTACCTGGATCCCCCACCACTACTCCAGTACCTGGGTCCCCTACCACAACTCCAGTACATGGATCCCCCACCATACATCCAGTACCCGAAACCACAACTGCTGTACCTGGAACCATCACCACAACTCCTGTACCTGGGTCCCCCACCACAACTCCTGTACCTGGAACCCCCACCACAACTCCTGTACCTGGAACCATCACCACAACTCCAGTACCTGGAACCATCACCACAACTCCAGTACCTGGAACCATCACCACAACTCCAGTACCTGGATCCCCCACCACAAGTCCTGTACCTGGAACCATCACCACAACTCCTGTACCTGGAACCACCATCACAACTCCAGTACCTGGATCCTCCACCACAACTCCTGTACCTGGAACCATCACCACAAGTCCTGTACCTGGAACCACCACCACAACTCCAGTACCTGGAACCACCACCACAACTCCTGTACCTGGAACCATCACCACAACTCCAGTTCCTGGAACCATCACCCCAACTCCAGTACCTGGAACCATCACCACAACTCCAGTACCTGGAACCATCACCACAACTCCAGTACCTGGATCCCCCACCACAAGTCCTGTACCTGGAACCATCACCACAACTCCTGTACCTGGAACCACCATCACAACTCCAGTACCTGGATCCTCCACCACAACTCCTGTACCTGGAACCATCACCACAAGTCCTGTACCTGGAACCACCACCACAACTCCAGTACCTGGAACCACCACCACAACTCCTGTACCTGGAACCACCACCACAACTCCTGTACCTGGAACCATCACCACAACTCCAGTTCCTGGAACCATCACCACAACTCCTGTACCTGGAACCATCACCACAACTCCAGTTCCTGGAACCACCACCACAACTCCTGTACCTGGATCCCCCACCATACCTCCAGTACCCGAAACCACAACTGCTGTACCTGGAACCATCACCACAACTCCTGTACCTGGGTCCCCCACCATACCTCCAGTACCCGAAACCACAACTACTGTACCTGGAACCATCACCACAACTCCAGTACCTGGATCCCCCACCATACCTCCAGTACCCGAAACCACAACTCCAGTACCTGGATCCCCCACCATACCTCCAGTACCCGAAACCACAACTGCTGTACCTGGAACCATCACCACAACTGCTGTACCTGGAACCATCACCACAACTCCTGTACCTGGAACCATCACCACAACTCCTCTACCTGGAACCATCACCACAACTCCAGTACCCGGATCCACAACTGCTGTACCCGGTACCCCCATCACAACTCCAGTACCTGGAACCCCCTCCACAACTCCAGTACCTGAAACTACCACTACAACAACTGGCCCAATACCTGGCACCACCATCAAGGAACCGACGCGTCCTCCTATCATGGCCCCAGACCTGGTGTGTGGGTGGAGCCTCGTACAGGTGGGTCTAAACAGGGCCCACCTGGAGGCTGCTGGTCTGAGCGCTTCCTCTGCTCACCTGGCTGACAGACGCTGCTCTGCCCACCAGGAGGCTAACGGCACGGTGTGGTACCAGGTGGAGCGTGGGAGGGACGCTGTGGAAACACTCTGGAGGTGAGAACACATTACCTCAATGTCTGACTGGAGGTTATTCAACACTGGAAGAGTTTAGACTATAACTGATCCTTACTGTTAGTAGGTCTGTATATAAGACCTGAATATTAATTTAACTGTGAACACGTTTCTTCTATTTCAGACTAACACCACCCATGCTGTCTACTCCAACAGCTTATTCGTTTATCCAGTAGATGGGAGAAACGACTCTCTCTCCTGACCCGTGAGCTATCCTTTCACCTGTGTCTATCCTCTGGAGACAGAGAGCAGTCTGGATGTGGCCCTCAGACCCTACCTACTGTGAGAAAATACACCACACATCATTCTGCTTTGTTTGTGCAGACCAGCCTTAATGACATTACATTGTTCATTTCATCAAGGATGTAGAATGAGAAGATAACTCATTTAAGCTGTGCCTACGCCAGGTCAATGGTCAATTTAATGGGATGACGCATTGGTTAGGTCTGCCAGTACACCTGTCAATCTACCATCTTGATTTTATGTTTGCAATCATTGATTTGACTTGTAGCTTCACCTCTTGACAGACCTGGTAATGGAGTTGTTAGAGTCGGTGCCAAAGCCAGAGCCTCCATGTCTCTGTACCTTAACTCCAACTACACAGAGCCTTACCCTGCAGGCAGAGTCACCTTGCCGGTGGGCTCCACCCTGCATGTGGGCGTGTCTGTGGAGGAGTCCGAGGCGGAGCGTTATGTGGTCGTTCTAGACAACTACTACGCCACGGAATCCCCCAGCCCTGATGACCTTCCGCGGTTCTACATCATTCAACACAGGTCTGTGACTCTACTCATCAGCTGTTTGCATGTCTGTGTGTTTGTGTTATGTGTGTGTGTAGTATGAGTTGGTATGTCTGTGTAGCTGTAAATAAATTGAACCCTACACTTTGCGACTTCTTGGCTCTTCTCCCAGGTGTCCTAGCAATCGAACCCAGGTGAGGGTGGAGGAGAGCGGCTCGTCCCTCAGGGCTCGCTTCTCTGCTCTGCTGTTCCTGTACCAGGGAGACTACCGGGACGTCTTCCTGCACTGCAGCCTCAGCCTGTGTGACCAGCGGAGGTCCTCCTGCAGTCCAGTGAGTCCTCAACTCCTCCACAGTCTCTCTCTCTCTCTCTCTCTCTCTTTCTCTCTCTCTCTCTCTCTCTCTCTCTGACTTGGTATCGGTTAGGTTTCTCTGACTTAGTGTTTGGTTTCTCTGACTTAGTGTTTTGTCTCTCTCTCTCTCCAGGTGTGTTCCAGGAGGAGATCCCGCTCTGTGTCCAAGTCCATCCGCCTCAAGCTCCTCACTATTGGGCCAATCACCTGTAAGTGTTTTACTTAAGTACTTAGTTCATGAGGTAATATACCGTACAGGCTTTGGGCCTAAATTTAGAATCAGCTGGAAATTGATGGAAAATGGCGGCAGATATTCTGGTCAAAAGCACTCGGCCATCGTTCTGGTGTGTTTCCTCTCTAACTGTGAGATTATCTTTGACCCCCAGGGGCCCAGAGTCTGGAATGAGCCTTGGGAACCCCCCAGCATGTCATATGAAGGATGGGGTCCCTCCTGCACTACTCCCCTGATCTCCATCCCAACCTACAGCCCTGTGTAACTTTCAAGGTCACAGAAATACTTGTTTTGATTCTAGTAATGGTTGAGGACCTGCCACCTCTCCATTATTACTGTTGGTTGAGGACCTGCCACTCTCCATTGTTACTGTTGGTTGAGGACCTTCCACCTCTCTCCACTATTACTGTTGGTTGAGGACCTTCCACCTCTCCATTGTTACTGTTGGTTGAGGACCTTCCACCTCTCCATTATTACTGTTGGTTGAGGACCTTCCACCTCTCCATTATTACTGTTGGTTGAGGACCTTCCACCTCTCTCCATTATTACTGTTGGTTGAGGACCTTCCACCTCTCCATTGTTACTGTTGGTTGAGGACCTTCCACCTCTCCATTATTACTGTTGGTTGAGGACCTTCCACCTCTCCATTGTTACTGTTGGTTGAGGACCTTCCACCTCTCTCCATTATTACTGTTGGTTGAGGACCTTCCACTTCTCTCCATTGTTACTGTTGGTTGAGGACCTTCCACCTCTCTCCATTGTTACTGTTGGTTGAGGACCTTCCACCTCTCTCCATTATTACTGTTGGTTGAGGACCTTCCACCTCTCTCCATTATTACTGTTGGTTGAGGACCTTCCACCTCTCCATTGTTACTGTTGGTTGAGGACCTTCCACCTCTCCATTATTACTGTTGGTTGAGGACCTTCCACCTCTCTCCATTATTACTGTTGGTTGAGGACCTTCCACCTCTCTCCATTATTACTGTTGGTTGAGGACCTTCCACCTCTCTCCATTGTTACTGTTGGTTGAGGACCTTCCACCTCTCTCCATTGCTACATTAAACTCAATGTGGGTGTTGCCTTCAGGCCCCTGAATTGGGGCTGGGATTTAATCCAATTCAACACACGACAATATACATCAAAAGATAGTTGCTCTATAACACGCCTAGGACTGAATCCAGGTGTGTGTGTGCATGCGTGCGATAGTGTGTGTGTTTGTTTGTGTGTGTCCTATTTCTTAACTCACTTGTGAATTTATTTAATCTGACCACTAAGATTAACCAGTAGGCTACATTTTATGAGGTTTTTGAGAATGGACCAGCGGATTGTTTGTACAGCATAAGATAAGAGTTGCTTGCGTAACTGACTAATGACAATTACACACGTTTATAGACACTGTGTGTGTGTGAGAGTGGAGAGAGAAAGTGGAGAGAGAGAGAGAGAGTGTGTGTGTTTGTGTGTAAATGGATTGTGAGCACAACTCAGAAGATTATCATGGGAAGATATTGAGTTCTCCAATAAAATGTAACTTGTTATCAGTGACAGCATCTTTCCAGGGGTTGTACTGGTACATCAAGCTGCCTCACCCTACAGTAACAGGAGATAGACTAGTGTCCTGTCCAGGGGGTGTACTGGTACATCAAGCTGCCTCACCCTACAGAAACAGGAGATAGACTAGTGTCCTGTCCAGGGGGTGTACTGGTACATCAAGCTGCCTCACACCACTCATTGTTTCTCAATCCTGGTCCTGGGGACCAAAAGGGGTATACATTGTTGTGTTTACCCTAGCACCTAGCACTCACAACTTCATTCCACTAATCAACATCATCATCATCAAGCATTCGATTTCAAGTCAGGTGTGTTAGTACAGGGGCGAAACCAACAACGTGCCTCTCTTTGGATCCCTAGGACCAGGATTGGGAAACACCTGGGCTACAGAAAGAGGAAATCAAACTGGGCTTTTTGGTCTTCATTTAAAGTTATGGTTAGGCATAAAGTAAGCAGTGTGGTTGAGGTTAGGTTTAAAATCAGATTATAAGAAGAAACGTTTTTGAAATAGGCGGGGCTTCTGACTTTACCACTTGCCCACACAATAACGACCGATAGGCTGCTGCCCAATGGGCCCTTCAGGCTCCGACCAGTATGACCTATTATCATGACTTGTTATCTACGACAGACCAACATAACACAATCTCTGAGTGATGAGCTCATTAGTTCAGCTCCATACAGTAAATAAAGGGGCATTACACTTTCAACTAAAAGTTTGTCAGACATTTTCAGTTTTCAGATTTCCAAAGTTAACTAATGTCAAGATGTAGATTCAGCTGTATGCCTCAACCCAAAGTGAATGAGGCATATGGCATGATCTGACCAATGAGGTGGGTTTCATCTTGACATTAGTCTACTTTTGAGGTCTGAACGTCTTTCATTTATGAGTGAAATGTCCCTTTAAAGCAGTGTTTCCCTTCTTTCCAATGTGCTAACGTACCTGATTCAAATCAAATGTTTGATGGTGAGTTGATTAGTTGAATCAAATGTGTTCGGTGCTAGGGCAAAATGTATCCACTCTCCCACCCCCTTTTGGTATTGAGAAACACTGCTTTAAACAATACACTTTATTTAGTTCCTCAATGTTTCAGTGTTATCACCATGGGCACATTGTCACAAGGCTAACTGGCATAGATTATATTTATAATAGTTAATTAGTAACTCCGTTAAAAACAATATCCCTTTACTGTAGTCACATGATGTGCCCCCCCTGAAAAACTAGTGGATATATTCTCTAGCTCAATGGTCAAATCCATCATATGCTGATTGGTAAGTGAGCGATGCCTTTTTCCATAGTTTCAACTATAGCTTATTCATTCTGTATGAAAGTACTTCACATTTTATTATTTGATTTTGCCACAATTGAAGTGAAGAGGGAATTCAGGAACTCTGGAAGTGGATAATTAGTTATTTGTAAACGCTTCTTCAATTATAAAACTAAAACTTGTTTGTTTCGCTTGTTAGCCTTTATCATGTTTTGACCCTGATGAAGACTAGTAGGCCGAAACACGTTAGTTTTATGATTTAAAGAAGCATTTTTTTAATCAACTTCCTCTGCCGGAAGTGCTCCCTTTGGCTATAATTGTACCAAAAAATTTATAAATTATTTTTTATTCTTTATTTTTCAGTCGTGTGTCTGTTCTGAAGAGAAGCTGAACAGAATGATGTCAACGGGTATTCTGATGATGCTCCTGTTCTTTAAGCATGTTACTGCAGACAGCTCAGGTAAAGGGTTGATTGGCTTATTCCCGTTTAAGTAACGGAATGAGAGATTCACTCAGAATATTGCTGCTCCCCAGTGCAGGTTATGGGTGATGAAAGCTTTGTGTGCAAGAATAAAGCACTGGGGAGTGGCAAGCAATATTCTGTAGGCTTCCTTTATATATATATATATTATGATTTATTAACTCAGCACGGTATTCCTCAAGTGTTAGATGTGCATTTAACCTTCTTTATTGCCCTTTCAAGACATTGGCTTGAGTCCCAAATGGCTTCTTAATCCCTATATGATGCACCATTTTTGACCAGAGCCCTGGCACTATATATAGGGAACAGAACGTCATATGGGATATTGTGTTATTGTGTTAAAGATCTGGGCAATATTTAACCCCTCCTGATTTAAAATGTTTTTTTGAGACTTCACCCCTTGTCTTGTCAACCGCAGTGTGTTTAGATTTATTTTAAAGATTCAGACTTTGCTCTTCAATAAATATGACAGGATGACAGAAATGTCATATCCTGAATCAGCTGACAGTAGAGAACAAGTTGTTTTTGTTGTTCTGTTCCGTTTTTAAAAAGTGACTTTACATTGATTTCAATGGCTTGTTGTCCGTGTACTCAGAGCTAAGGGACTGTCTTAAAAGTGCAAGTGATTAACTGAAAAACGTCTTTGCAACCACATGACTTAGACATCTCAAACCAACTGTAATAGGTTCAGGGACCTTTCCTCTCCAATCCACTGCAATTAATTGCTATTTTGGAAGCAATTGAAGTGTAAAGGGATACTTCAGGATTTTTGCAATGAAGCCGTTTCTATTCTTCCCCAGATACAGATGAACTCATGGATACCATTTTTATGTCTCTGCATGCAGTTAGAAGGAAGTTGCTAACTAGCATTAGCACAATGACTGGACGTTTATGTTAACTGCTAACATACTAGTAAATTAATGCAAGTCATTGTGCTAACGCTAGTTATCATTAGCTCTTGAAACTACCTCTAACTTCCTTCATACTGGATGCAGAGACATGCAAATGGTATCCATTAGTTCATCTGAGTCTGGGGAAGTAGATAAAGGGCTTTGTGGCCAAAATCCCAAAGTATCCCTTTGTAGGAAGTATTTTCCCAAAGTCAAATATAGCTAAACAAAGTCAAATTGGTTTGATATCACTATGTCATGTGGTTGAGAAGATTTTGACATTTTTTCACATGCAATAGTAGGTGTTGCAGTTTTAAGACGGTCCCTTAACCCTCAAAGTAGTGGAGCGCTACTGCCGCGTTCAAGTGCAGGAAATTCAGACATTTCTGACTTTCTCACTGGTTGTAGTTATACACATGCCGCGTTCAATGAATCAGCAAGTAGGAAACACGGCACAGATTTTGCCTCCAAAAAAGGATATATGACACTGAATTTCATAAACAATAGACTTGTTCCCTATATTCAGATGATTCAGAACATGTTTGTAATTTCTATCATTCTGGCACGTTCCTTTGAAGGGGTATTGATGATTAAAGTCTGGATCATTAACATAAAGCTTATTATAAACCGGGTAGTTCGGGTCTTGGATGCCAATTGGCTAAAAACAGCATTCCACCCGTATGTTAGGCAATATACCGTGGGTACAACGCAACGTTTTGGGAGTTTTTCCTAGGGAGTTTTTCCTAGCCACCGTGCTTCTTTCACATGCATTGCTTGCTGTTTGGGGTTTTAGGCTGGGTTTCTGTACAGCACTTTGAGATATCAGCTGATGTACGAAGGGCTATATAAATAAATTTGATTTGATTTGATTTGTTTACTGTTAAATTTATGTTGGTAACCGGTTTATAATAGCAATAAGGCATCTCAAGAGTTTGTGGTGTATGGCCAATAAATCACTAATAAGGGCTGTATCCAGGCACTTCGCGTCATGTCATGCCTAAGAACAGCCCTTAGCCATCGGACATTTTTAGAAAATAGGGTTCCAAAAGAGTTCTTTGCAGAAGGTTAGGGTTCTACCAATAACCATTTTCATCTGAAGAACCCTTTTTGGAAGATGAGGGTTCTTTGTAAGGCATCCTATGAACCGTTTTTGAAAGAAAGGGTTCTTTGACGATTCTTTGGAAGTCAAGAAGGTTTCTTTGGAATGCAATATCTGAATGAGCTGGCACAGGAAGAACTGAAAAGGAATCGGCTACTCAAAGAGGTGCTTCAAAGGTAGGCTGCATATGCAAGAGTGAGGTGTGTACGACTGTGTGCGTGTCGTACATATCCAGCAGCACTTTGTTCTCCACCCCCTCCATAGCCCCCAATGCAATACACTGTAATAGACTGTACATGGGATACATATTGACTTGTAGAGAGATAACTTTACCTGTCTCAGCTAAAGTGATGTGGGAAATACTCAGTAGGGTGTCTACGTACTAAATATGGTACGTTTTGAACAGGGACTGTGTCGCACGACCTGCTGCTTGGAGGGGTTATAGATAGCTATGGAGTGGGTAAAGAACAAAGTCCTGATGGATATGTTTAATAACACAGACCTCCTACAAAAGTACATATATTTAGTACGTAGACACCCTACTGAGTATTTCCCACACCACTTTAGCTGAGACAGGTAGACAAGTTATCTCTCTACAAGTCAATATGTATCCCATGTACAGTCTATTACAGTGTATTGCATTGGGGGCTATGGAGGGGGTGGAGAACAAAGTATTTCATATTCAGTCTACTCTATTGCATTGCAGTGAATGGAGTGGGTGGAGTAAGCATTCACCAGCACTCTGTATTAAATCCATTGCCCAGCACAATATACCAATTTTGTTTCACAGACTCTATTGATTCATTCCAATAACCTATATTTGTATTTTATTAAACGTGTATTTATTTAAATATAGCCTACACAATAGCTTTCAAAATACCAGTATTTGTGTAAACTTTCAAAATAAATGCTGGTGTAAATAATACAATATAAAAAATAAAATACTTCATATTATCCACACCTTTTTTCAAAGGTGGTTGCAATGCTGTAAAAACCACTTGTACTGCACAAAAACAAAAAAACAAATAATAATATATTATTTATATATATCCCCAATGTTTAGCATGTTTCTGCAGGGGGACTTCTATTGTGAAAAATAAAATATGCGATCCTGTTGCTAGCATAATATCCTGCTGCTAGGAGAACGGTAATCAAAACGATACCACAGCAAAAAAAAAAAAAAGAAGGTACAGTATATCAGTCAAAGTCACACAATGGCACTTGATCCAGACAGACAAACTCAGCTACTGCTCAGTTTAATCATTGGGCATCTTTTGAGTCGAATATCATATCGTTTTACGTCAACATTTTTAAGAGACAGCCATGTATGCATTAATGAATCAATTATACAATCAATTTGACTTCGTTTGTACCAATCTAACTACATAACAACATAATGATAATTATTTATTTGAATGGTAAATCTATTGATAAACTCGCCCCCGCCTACCGAGCACTGCTTTCCTGCAGTTCTGTTAATGTTACGGCGAGGGAAGTAGCTAGCTAGTGTAACCAACCAAACTTGAATGGGACTACTGGGTAGGGATTACCCCCACTTTAACGTTAAAACAACTACAGGAAAGCAGTGCTTGGCAGGCGGGGGCAAAGGACACTGTGTGCCGATGTCCTAGCTAGCAACCTCAATGGCAGTGTACGTGACAAGTAGTGGCCGCGGCGTGTAATGGGCGCAACATGTAGTGTAGCCGCATGTAGTAAACATGGTCTGCAAATAGACCCTTCTCAGCAAGAGGGCACTGACTTTACTGAGGCAATAGATCATCTTTGGCTGATGGAGAGACGTGACGGAGGGACCTATTAAGGGAATGAATAAAGTTGCTGGTGGCAATCAGCTTTGAAATCAGCATATTTTGCGTTATGGTTTGGATATTACAAACAAAGTACTAGGGTAGTTAATTTATGTTATGTTAGGGTTGAACTGGCTATTTGTTTGCATAACCTATATAATATACCGGGGAAGCTATGCTACAATATTAAGTATATAAACTACGGATAAATCAACTGCTGAAGACAAGAACTACAACCGGCGACAGGAAGTGCGTCACGAGGCTGGGACCAGCCTGCACGCCGATGTTAGGATGAGCAAGTTTAAACCACGCTCCTCCTCCCTCTGACAGGCCAGCATTGAGCGGGAACTATCTCTGTCAGAGTATATAAGGGAAAACAATAGGATGTGACGTTCTCTTCTCTGTCTGCCCTGTGTGGTGTCACAGAGAGACCGTATATATATACAAACAACATATTTACCATTCAAGTGTTTGCAATAATTAAAGAACAAAGAAAACTTGAGTTACTCTTTGCCAAATAATTTGTTCTAATACCAGATTTGAATTGATGCGACCCTACAGTTAGCTTCAGCAAGGACCTGCCACTCTAAGCAAGAGAAAGAAATTGCTACCCTCCTATACACTGCAAAACTAGAATAGTCCCAGTAAGCAAAACAATGTTGAAAAGACGCCTAAGTACTTATTTTACAGACGTTGAAGTTAGGTTAATTTTAGATTCTGAATGAAAGGTGAAAATACGTATTTTCCGGATGTTTAAAATACTTATTTTCCAGAAGTTGAAAATACATATTTTCCAGACATTGAAAACAACGTTTTTTCTGGATGTTGATTGAAATCAGGTACATTTTCGGTTCTGAATGAAAGTAGAAAATATGTATTTTCTGGAGGTTGAAAATATGTATTTTCTG
This sequence comes from Salmo trutta, assembly GCF_901001165.1. Taxonomy (NCBI): domain Eukaryota; kingdom Metazoa; phylum Chordata; class Actinopteri; order Salmoniformes; family Salmonidae; genus Salmo; species Salmo trutta. The sequence continues at coordinate 419,703 of NW_021822308.1, forward strand.
GATGTTGAAGAAACTTATTTTCCGGACATTTAAATCTTGTTCATTTTCGGTTCTTAATTAAAGTTGAAAATACGTCATTTATAGACGTTTATGTTTGGACCAAGGCCGGTCCATTCCAGACCAAATCTGAACCAAACAGACAACCGGACCGGACCAAAAATCAATGTCCATGGACGTGGAAATCAAGGCTGGTTCAGACAGGACCAAATAAAGACGTCCAAAAGACGTCAGCATCGGTCTGTGATTACTGGGCTGCAGCCTACAGTGTCAGCCAGAATGGAATTTTAGGAATGCCCATCCATATGGTAGGCCTACAGTTTGTAAAACAGCCAGTTGCATTGAATTTATTAGTCCTGATTCCTGTGACTAATCAATTTGGCTATTTAATCTCTGAATATCAGCTGCCCAGTTATCCTGAGCCTACTTCCAATGAGAATTAATGTGTACACACCACCAAATGCAGAAGTATTTTAATTTTCGCTATGATCAGCTGGGTAAAAATGGACAGATACAAACTTGAAATCCCTGATGATGACAATTTAGCCCACGGGGTGAAGCGCCCCTGATTTTGAAAAAAGTGACCACTACTTATCACAAGACGGCATCAGTACTCACTTAAAAATACTATATACAGTTGAAGTCGGCAGTTTACATACACTTATGTTGGAGTCATTAAAACTCATTTTTCAACCACCCCACAAATTTCTTGTTAACAAACTATAGTTTTGGCATGTCGGTTAGGACATCTACTTTGTGCATGACACAAGTCATTTTTCCAACAATTGTTTACAATTCCAGTGGGTCAGAAGTTTACATACACTAAGTTGACTGTGCCTTTAAACAGCTTGGAAAATTCCATAAAATGATGTCATGGCTTTAGAAGCTTCTGATAGGCTAATTGAAATCATTTGAGTCAATTGTAGGTGTACCTGTGGATGTATTTCAAGGCCTACCTTCAAACTCAGTGCCTCTTTGCTTGACATCATGGGAAAATCAAAAGAAATCAGCCAAGACCTCAGAAAAAAATTGTAGACCTCCACAAGTCTGGTTCATCATTGGGAGCAATTTCCAAACGCCTGAAGGTACCACGTTCATCTGTACAAACAATAGTACGCAACTATAAACACCATGGGACCACGCAGCCGTCATACCGCTCAGGAAGGAGATGCGTTCTGTCTCCTAGAGATGAACGTACTTTGGTGAGAAAAGTGCAAATCAATTCCAGAACAACAGCAAAGTACCTTGTGAAGATGCTGGAGGAAACTGGTACAAAAGTATCTATATCCACAGTAAAACGAGTCTTATATCGACATAACCTGAAATGCCGCTCAGCAAGGAAGAAGCCACTGCTCCAAAACAGCCATAAAAAAGCCAGACTACGGTTTGCAACTGCACATGGGGACAAAGATTGTACTTTTTGGAGAAATGTCTTCTGGTCTGATGAAACAAAAAAAGAACTGTTTGGCCATAATGACCATCGTTATGTTTGGAGGAAAAAGGGGGAGGCTTGGAAGCCGAAGAACACCATCCCAACCGTGAAGTACGGAGGTGGCAGCATCATGTTGTCGGGGTGCTTTGCTGCAGGAGGGACTGGTGCACTTCACAAAATAGATGGCATCATGAGGAGGGAAATTATGTGGATATATTGAAGCAACATCTCAAGACATCACTCAGGAAGTTAAAGCTTGGTTGCAAATGGGTCTTCCAAATGGACAATGACCCCAAGCATACTTCCAAAGTTGTGGCAAAATGGCTTAAGGACAACAAAGTCAAGGTATTGGAGTGGCCATCACAAAGCCCTGACCTCAGTCCTATCGAAAATTTGTGGGCAGAACTGAAAAAGCGTGTGTGAGCAAGGAGGCATACAAACCTGACTCAGTTACACCAGCTCTGTCAGGAGGAATGGGCCAAAATTCACCCAACTTATTGTGGAAACGTTTGACCTAAGTGAAACAATTTAAAGGCATTGCTACCAAATACTAATTGAGTGTATGTAAACTTCTGACCCACCGGGAATGTGATGAAAAAAATAAAAGCTGAAATAAATCATTCTCTACTATTATTCTGACATTTCACATTCTTAAAATAAAGTGGTGATCCTAACTGACCTAAGACAGGGAATTCTTTACTAGGATTAAATGTCAGGAATTGTGAAAAACTGAGTTTAAATGTATTTGGCTAAGGTGTATGTAAACTAATGACTTCACCTGTACCACTGGATGAGATAAATTGTAATAGTTTTTTAGCAGAATTATGTGAGGTTTTATGTGTTGTTGTTCTTAGGCAAGATGTGTAGGGTGGTGCTTGGATACAGCCCTTAGCAGTGACATATTGGCCATATACCACAAACCCCTGATGTGCATTATTGCTATTATAAACTAGTTACCAACGTAATTAGAACAGTAAACAAGTAATTTTGCATCATACTTGTGGTATATTTAAGCAATAAGGCACGAGGGGGTGTGGTACATGGCCAATATACCACGGCTAAGGGCTGTTCTTAGCCTGTGGTATATTGGCCATATAACACAAATCTTTAAGGTGCCTTATTGCTATTATAAACTGTTTACCAACGTAATTAGAGCAGTAAATATAAATGTATTTTCATACCCGTGGTATACGGGTGTCAGCAAATCAGCATTCAGGGCTCTAACCAACCAGTTTATAATGTCTGATTTTCCACAGCTTTCAACCAATCAGCATCCAGGACCCAAACTACCCAGTTTATAACGGCCAATATATCAGACCTCCTCAGGCCTTATTGATTAAATTGAATGTAGTGTCTTGTCATAAGCTTTATGGGGTATTGTTTTCTCAGGTACGGTTGTTACCAGTTGTGAGGCGTGTCATGGCCAAGCCACCTGCCTAGACTCACCTGTGGAACATGAGAGGGGAGATGCTTTCCAAACCTGGTCCGTCACTTGCACCTGTCAAGATGGCTTCGTTGGCGACGGCATCACCTGCTACGACCTTGAGTTCTGCGCTAAAGGCTCCTGCTGTCGTCAAGGTTACCGCTGGTCCTCGGAGCTGGGCTGTGTGGACGTTGACGAGTGTTCCCTCCCAGACCAACCCTGCAGCCCTCCTCAGGTCTGTGAGAACACCCCCGGATCCTTCAACTGCCTGGTGCCTCCTGAAGACGACCTCCGCTCCAGTCCTGGTTCTGACTCCCGCTCAGTGCAGTTTCAGTGCGGGGGGAGACAGTGTCCAGTGGGAGAGGACTGTATCAGTGTTGGTGGATCATCCCTCTGTGCAGACCCCTGCCAGCACTACTCTGTACTGAATGACGACTGGCGTTCCACCACCAACAACGGTGCAGTTAACGGCTACCACTGTGACACGTCTGTCAACTGGCAGGGCTGGTATCGCCTGTTCCTGGGGAACAACAGTGTTCAGATGCCAGAGAGGTGTGTGGAAAGGTACATGTGTGGGACTGAGATCCCCTTGTGGCTTCCATTAACTCATCCCCAGCTGGGAGACGGAGTGGTTCAGAGGAGCGTCTGTGGACACTATTATTATGACTGCTGCTACTGGAGGCAAAATCCCATCCATGTCAAAGCCTGCTATGGAAACTACTATGTCTACAAGTTTGTCCCTTTAACAACATGCAACATGGCTTACTGTGCAGGTATATTGCTATCGTAAAGTGTTTATCCCTGATTCTTAAAGACACAAAGAATGTTCAAATAACTAGACATCACAAAGCCATTTAACTCTACCTCTGTCTCTTCCAGATGTCAACACCATGGTGTGTTCTACATGTGGAGTGTTTGATGCCTGTGTGAGCGACAATGAGACCAACTGGAGATGTGAGAGGAAAGGTGAGTGCTGAACAAATATAAACTGTATTGTCAGATCTGTATTTTTTCAAACACTATGAAACGTAGAGATTTAGGGGTGAAATGATGCATCTTTAAGATGCGTATCTTTTAACCAATAAGGTCAGAGGAGGCGTGGTATATTGGCCATATATCACAAACCACCAAGGTGCCTTATTACTATTATAAACTGATTATCAACGGAATTAGAACAGTAAAAATACATGTTTTCTCATACCCGTGGTATATGGTCTCAGATACCACAGCTTTCAGCCAATCAACATTCAAGGTTCCAGCCCTGAATGATGATTGGTTGATAAGGCAGCTTTGGGGTTTGTGGTATATAGCCAATATACCACGGCTAAGGGATGTATCCAGGCATTCCGTGTTGCGTGGTGTATAAGAAGCCACACAGGGATCTCAGGCTCACACATGTACCTGTTCACACACCTTATTGCTTAAATAACCTCCTGTGTTGTTTACTTAGCACCAGAGCTGGTGTGTGGGCGGAGCCTCCTGAAGGTGGGCCTTCCAAATGTTTACCTGGAGGCTGCTGGTCTGGATGCTTCCTCTGCTCACCTGGCCGACCACCGCTGCTCCGCCCACGAGGATCGTAACGGCACGGTGTGGTACCAGGTGGAGCGCAGGGAGGGACGCTGTGGAAACACTCTGGAGGTGAGAAATATTTTCACTTTATGTTCAAGAAGGTCCTATATTGCTGTCCCATCCCCAATATTTTCCCTGGAGAAGTTTTATGAATTATTACTAAACATACACTTTAGTTGGTTCGCATCTTACTTTTTAATAAAAAAAATATATTTCACCTTTATTTAACCAGGTAGGCTAGTTGAGAACAAGTTCTCATTTACAACTGCGACCTGGCCAAGATAAAGCAAAGCAGTGCGACACAAACAATAACACAATATAAAAAGTCTACATACAGTGTGTGCAAATTAGGTAAGATAAGGGAGGTAAGGCAATAAATAGGCCATAGTGGCAAAATAATTGCAATTTAGCAATTAAACACTGGAGTGATAGATGTGCAGAAGATGAATGTGCAAGTAGAGATACTGGGGTGCAAAGGAGTAAAAATAAATAAATAACATTATGGGGATGAGGTAGTTGGATGGGCTATTTACAGATGAGCTATATACAGGTGCAGTGATCTGTGAACTGCTCTGACAACTGGTGCTTAAATAAAGGTTACGTAAATAAATAGGATTGAAGACGGATATGACATTTGTGTTAATGGTGATTAATTGTCTATCAAATCACTGGGATTTCACTGTAGTCTACACATCACTAATGCAAGCAGGCCTAATAAATACATGAATATGACATATTTCTTAACCCCCCCTCCTTTTTCCCAGACAAACACCACCCATGCTGTCTACTCCAACAGCTTATTTGTTTATCCAGTAGATGGGAGAAACGACTCCCGACCCTTCAGCTTTCCCTTCTCCTGTGTCTATCCTCTGGAGACAGAAAGCAGCCTGGATATGGCCATCAGACCTCTCCCACTGTGAGAAAATATGCAGAAAGTCCATTCTGTTTATTCTGTTGTATTTGTGCAGACTACACTATTAGAAAAAAAGGTGCTATCTAGAACCTAAAAGGATTCTTCGGCTGTCCCCATAGAAGAACCCTTTGAATAACCCCTTTTGGTTCCAGGCAGAAACCTTTTGGTTCCAGATATAATTATTTCGAGTTCCATGTAGAACCCTCTCCACAGAGGGTTCTTCATGGAACCCAAAGGGTTCTACCTAGAACCAAAATGGGTTCAACCTGGAACCATGAGGACAGCCAAAGAGGACAGTCCTCCTATGAGGAGAGCCAAAGAACCCGTTTGGAACACTTTTTTTCTAACAGTGTCGTCATTATGAGCATTCAGCTGTTATTTTAATGTTCATAAAGTTTGATTTGTAGCTTCACCTCTTTGTACCTCATCACAGAACTGATCATAAAGTTGTCAGAGTCGGTGCCAAGGCCAAGGCCTCCATGTCTCTGTACCGCGACTCCAACTACACACAGCCTTACCCAGCTGGTCAGCCAGTCACCCTGATTGCTGGTTCCTTCCTGCACGTGGGCGTGTCCGTAGAGGAGTCCGAGGCAGAACGTTTTGTTGTTGTTCTGGAAGACTGCTACACCACGGAATTCCCCAGCCCTGATAGTCTCCCATGGACCTACATGATTCAGGACAGGTCCATGACTCTATTCATCAGCTGTTTGCATGTCTATGTGTGTTTGTTTTGTGTGTGAAGTATGGTATGTTTGTTGCTGAGTACGGTCTGTGTAGCCGTGCAAACCTTCAACCCTTTGCTGTTTCTTGGCTCTTCTCCCAGGTGTCCTACAAATCGTACCCAGGTGACCGTGGAGGAAAGTGGCTCGTCCCTCAGGGCTCGCTTCTCTGCTGCGTTGCAGGTGGACTACCGTTACTTCTTCCTGCACTGCAGCCTCAGCCTGTGTGACCAGGGGAGCTCCTCCTGCACTCCAGTGAGTCCTGATGTTCTTCTCAGACTCATTAACTATCTCCTTGGGCTTTCAGGTTTCTTTGACTTAGTGGTTGGTCTCTCTGACTCAGTGGTTGGTCTCTCTGACTTAGTGGTTGGTCTCTCTGACTTAGTGGTTGGTCTCTGTGACTCAGTGGTTGGTCTCTCTGACATAGTGTTTGGTTTCTCTCTCTACAGGTGTGTTCTAGGAGGAGATCCCGCTCTGTCTCCAAGTCCATCCGCCTCAAGCCCCTCACCATCGGGCCAATCACCTGTAATTATTTTACTTTAGTAATGTATTATATAGTTTATGAGCTAATATATTGTATAGGCTTTGGACCTAAATGTAGAATAGTAGGGAAATGAACAAAAATTTGTGGCCGATATTCTGGCCAAAAGCACTCGGCCATCGTTCTGCTGTGTTTCCTCTCTAACAGTCAGATTATCTTTGACCCCCAGGGGCCCAGAGTCTGGAGTGAGCCTTGGGAACCACCCAGCATGTCATATGAAGGATGGGGTCCCTCCTGCACTACTCCCCTGATCTCCATCCAAACCTACAGCCCTGTGTAACTTTCAAGGTCACAGAAATACTTGTTTTGATTCTAGTAATGAATTTATGCACTACAGTGTGATTTCATTGTACTGTGTATGTTGTATACACATAGACTTGCATTGTTTTAGGACTGATCATTTCCCCAAACCTGAGTTGCTGTGTGTGTATGCTGTGATTTGATGATGTCAATAAATAACTCTGTATGATGATGCTCATTGTCTAATGATTGTCTATTTAACAGGTTGTAAACATAGAAATAAACATGTCTATATTTATTGTAAGGCATTTGTTGTTACTGTTGGTTGAGGACCTTCCACTTCTCTCCATTGTTACTGTTGGTTGAGGACCTTCCACCTCTCCATTATTACTGTTGGTTGAGGACCTTCCAGTTCTCTCCATTGTTACTGTTGGTTGAGGACCTTCCACCTCTCTCCATTGTTACTGTTGGTTGAGGACCTTCCAGTTCTCTCCATTATTACTGTTGGTTGAGGACCTTCCACCTCTCTCCATTATTACTGTTGGTTGAGGACCTTCCACCTCTCCATTATTACTGTTGGTTGAGGACCTTCCACCTCTCTCCATTGTTACTGTTGGTTGAGGACCTTCCACCTCTCTCCATTATTACTGTTGGTTGAGGACCTTCCACCTCTCTCCATTGTTACTGTTGGTTGAGGACCTTCCACCTCTCCATTGTTACAGTAAACTCAATGTGGGTTGTGCCTTCAGGCCTCATGTGTTTGTGTGGGTGGGTGTGTTTCATTACAAAGAGCTCACAGGGTCAAGCTAGAGTCTGTAAAACAGTTGCTGTTATCAAGATGACAGTTGCATTTATTACCCTCTAAACCTCAAACAGAGCTGTCTGTAAAGCACCAAGGTGCTGTTGGTTTGGGGAAAGTTTTACGAGGTAGCAGTTCTCCAGTCTCTCCACTGGGTGGAGCTGTGGAGCTGTGGTGAGAGAAAGGTTGGCTGTTGGCCCATTCCTGAATCAATCCCTAGCAGTGGAGGCTGCTGAGGGGAGGATGGCTCATAATAATGGCTGGAACGGAGCAAATGGAATGGCATCAAACAACTGGAAACCATGTGTGCCACCAACATCCTGTGATCCCTAGACTCTAGTCCAGTGTTTCCCAAACCCCTCCTGGATCTCTCTAGTCTTTCCACTTGTTTGATGTATTCCAGGAGTAGCACCAGCTAGTCTAGTCAGCTTGTGTAGATCTGAAAGAATGGGATAAATAAGCAATATGGTGGTAGGTCAACCCTGCCCTCTGATAGGCCAGGAGTTTTCACCATATTGCTTTCCTATCCAATCCTTTCAGGGACCAATCCTTTCAGAGACCAAAATCTGTTGTTCTGCTCCTGAACAAGGCAGGTAACCCACTGTTCCCCGGTATCATTCATCATTGTAAATAAGAATATATATATGTAGCATGCAGCTCAGAGTAGTAGTGATTTATAATTGCCTTTCAGATCATAATGAATAAGATGTCATGGACGGGGTGGGGTCAGGGGGGGTCTGATAAGATGACATGGACGAGGTGGGGTCAGGGGGGGTCTGATAAGATGTCATGAACGGGGTGGGGTCAGGGGGGGTCTGATAAGATGTTATGGACGGGGTGGGGTCAGGGGGGGTCTGATAAGATGTCATGGACTGGGTGGGGTCAGGGGTTATCTGATCCTAGATCAGCATTCTTGATACAGTGTCTTGATACAGTGTCTTGAAACAGTGTCTTGATACAGTGTCTTGATACAGTGTCTTGATACAGTACCTTGATACAGTGTCTTGATACAGTGTCTTGATACAGTGTCTTGATACAGTACCTTGATACAGTACCTTGATACAGTACCTTTATACAGTACCTTGATACAGTGTCTTGATACAGTGTCTTGATACAGTGTCTTGATACAGTACCTTGATACAATACCTTGATACAGTACATTGATACAGTGTCTTGATACAATACCTTGATACAGTACATTGATACAGTACCTTGCAAAAGTATTCATACCCCTTGGATTACTTCATATTTTATTATCTTACAACGTGGAAGTAAAATGGATTTAAATGTCCTTTTTGGTCAATAACCTACTGAAATAACTCTGTAATGTGAAATTGGAAGAAAAATTCAATTTTTTTAAAAAGATTAATAAAAAATTGATAACTCAAATATAGTCGTTGCTTAAGTATTCAGCCCCTTTGTTTAGTCAAGCCTAATACACCTTATAAGTTACATGGACTCAGTCTGTGTGACAGTCATCCTTCTGAACTGAGCTGCAGGACAGGAAGGAACCTGCTCAGGGATGTTACCATGAGGACATTGGTGATTTTAAAACAGTTACAGAGTTTAGTGACTTTGATAGGAGAAAACTGAGGATGGATCAACAATATTGTAGTGACTCCACAATGATTACTTAAATGTGTGAAAAGAAGAACACAAGTATATAGAATACAAATATTCCAAAACCTGCATGTATGCAACAAGTCACTAAAGTAATACTGCAAAACAATACTGAAAAGGAATACACTTTTTGGCCTAAATGCAAAGCCTTATGTTTGGGGCAAATCCAACACACCACATCACTGAGTAACTGCCTTCTTATTTTCAAGCATGGTGGTGGCTGCATCATGATATGGGTATGCTTGTCATCCGCAAATACTAGGGTGTTTTTCAGGATAAAATGAAAAGGGGTGGAGCTAAGCACAGGCAAAATCCTAGAGGAAAACCTGCTTTACACCACACTCTGGGAGATGAATTCACTTTTCAGCAGGGCAATAACTTACAACACAAGGTCAACTCTACACTGGAGTTTCTTACAAAGAAGACAGTGAATGTTCCTGAGTGGCCTAGTTACAGTTTTGACTTAAATCTGTTTGACAATCTATGGCAAGACTTGGCCATTTCTGTCTAGCCGTGATCCCCAACCTCTTGACAGAGCTTAAAGAATTCTAAAAATAATAATGGGCTAATATTGCACAATCCAGGTGTGTAAAGCTCTTAGAGACTTACCCAAGAAGACTCTCAGCTGTAATCACTGCCAAAGGTGTTTCTAACATGTATTAACTCAGAGAGCTGAATACTTATGCAACAACTAGATTGATGTATTTTCCCTTTAGAAATAACAAAACTTTTTCTTCCACTTTAACATTACAGAGTATTTTGTGTAGATTGTAGATTTTTGTTTTTGCAATTATATCCATTTTAAGCCTACTTTGTAACAATACAATGTGAATAAATCCAAGGGGTAGGACTACTTTTACAAGGCAGTGTACATACAGCCCTGATCTACACAGGTTCCTAGGCTTGGGGACAGGAGCTGTGGACTGTTTCTAGACCACGTCATCCTGTTGTCTTCACTTTGAGTTGAGTCGTTCATATGTAAACTTTGAGTTGAGTCGTTCACATGTAAACTTTGAGTTGAGTCGTTCATATGTGAACTTTGAGTTGAGTCGTTCATATGTGAACTTTGAGTTGAGTCGTTCATATGTAAACTTTGAGTGAAGCCGAATCATGAAGACATACAGAACACTATTTTAAGGTTTACATTTTTTTTACCACATGGTTAAAGTAAAGTAAGCTTAAAGTTAAGTTTATAATGGAGGATTTTTGCATCATCTTCGTTAAACACAGGCTTGTGTGGAAACATGAAATCCTGTAAGACGTTTTATACCAGTGTTAAGGCTCAATAATGAGGCTATTGAAATTTAAAGACCCCAACATCCCTTTAAAAACTATGGTGGTGATGTCATTATTTCTACAGTGGGCTGGCTGAGCCCCTCCCCCTTTTTACAGGCACACTATGATGATGTCACAGAGGGCAAATGACAATCCCATTTAAAACATTGAAAAATGATTTATATAATTCACTTGACCGCTGAAAGCACTCAATACAGAATTAACACATTCTTAGACCCAATCCCAAATCGCTCCCTAAACCTAATGCCCTATGCACTTGTGGAGATATGAGAGGATTTGATTAGTATAAGTAATATGGTTGAAACTTCCAGCTCTAGCCTATCAGAGGGCAAGGCCTACCCACATAATATTACCTACACATGTAGATAGGGCTTAGGGGTCCTTAGGGGTCCATTTGGGTCTGGACCTTCAAATGTTGAATGGAGATGATGTTTATTTAAGTCAACAACAAGACATGTGAGTGGATCACAGAGAGAATGGATTCACTCAGGTACAGGAAAAGAAACACAGTGGGTTCGGAAGTGATTGAAAAATCATTGTGATTTATATGAATGGACACAAGCAGCTTCTCAGAAGCCTTCTTGTTGTCCATGAACTGGCCCTCGGGGATGACGCTGGCATTCAGTACTTTGTAACTGAATGAGGAGACAGTTTTAAGACATGCCAAATTGTAATAGGTTGGTTATACAGTGAGGTCCAAAATGATTGACACCCTTGATAAAGATGAGCAATAATGACTGTATAAAATAAATAATTCAAATACTGAGCTATATTGTATGCTACAAAAAATGAGGAAGTTATTATTTTATAATTATACAATTGCTCAGAGAAAGAGATCTTGTTTAACAGGTAATATGTTTATTCTCAAAAGGTAGAGGTCAAAATATCTCAGACCCCTAAAGACTCTTGTAAATAAAGTAGTCTTAGTTTTGTTTTATGTAGTTGTGGTCTGCTTCGTTGTGTTGTGGATACAGTAGCTAAGTTAAACAGTAGGCCTCGGCTTGGGTCTGTAACGGCTGTCTTCGGGTAGAGAGGACCAAAACGCAGCAGGAATGTGGTTGCTCATCTTGAATATTTATTTTAAATAAAGTGAACACCAAAACGAAGAACGACAGTTAACAGGCTATACTTACTACAGCAGTGCTAAAGACAACTACCCACAAAATACCAAACACACACCTATATATAGGACTCTCAATCAGAGGCAACTAGAAACACCTGCCTCCAATTGAGAGTCCAACACCCAATCCTAAACATAGAAAAACGAAACTAGACAGAACGTAGAAATACATACAACACACAAAATGTCTGCCACGTGACAGTACCCCCCCCCAAAGGTGAATACCCCGAATGCACCTCAAAAGAAAACACAAAAACCCCCAAACAACAAAAATATCCCCCTAAACTAAAGGGAGGGAAGCTGCCGTCAACGACAGCACCTGTGCAACACCCCCCCTCCCCAACCCACCTATACTGGAGGTGGCTTTGGCTCCGGCCTACTGTCCTCCAGACTGTAGACAGAGTCTCTTGGTTCTGGACCACAGGCAAACTCACTCAGTTCCGGGTCGTAGGCAGACTCATTCGGTTTCGAGCTGTAAGCAGACTCACACAGTTCAAAGTTAATTTAAATTCGCTCGGTTCCGGATCACATGCAGACTCACCCGGTTCCGGGTCGCGGGCAGACTCACCCGGTTCCGGACAGTGGGCCGTCTCCCCTGGTTCCGGAAACTCTGGACGAGGCACTGTTGCCGGACACTCTGGACGAGGCACTGTTGCCGGACACTCTGGACGAGGCACTGTTGCCGGACACTCTGGACGAGGCACTGTTGCCGGACACTCTGGCCTGGTCTGACGCACTGGAAGCCTGATGCGTGGGGCTGGTAGTGGAGGTACCAGCCTGGGGACACGCACCTCAGGGCTAGTGCGAGGAGCGGGAGCAGGCTGAGTAGGACTAGGCTGACTTGTTGGAAGCTTGATGCGTGGTGCTGGTACTGGTCGTGCCAGACTGGAGATACGCACTTCCGGGTCAGCACGAGAGGCGGGAACTGGACAGACTGGGCCATGGAGGCGCATAGGTGGTCTTGCTCGCACCTCCTGCACAACCAGTCCTGGCTGTGTGGAACTAACAGCAGGGTACGAGCGGGGTGCTAGTACAGGGCGAACTGGGCTGTGCAGGGGCTTGATGGTTACCGTGCGTAGAGCGGGCGTAGGGTAGCCTGGTCCTAGGAGGCGTACCGGCGACCAGATGCACTCCTCCTACCAGGCTGGATGCCCACTCTAGCACGGCATCTGCGAGGGGCTGGAAAAACTCGCACTGGACTGTGCGTACGTATGGGCGAGATCGTGCGCACTTCTTCGTAACTCGGCGCCCTCCACTCCATACGTTCCTCCCTGTAAGCACGGGTAGCTGGCTTATGGCTCTTCCTTGGCCTAGCCAAAAAATTATTGGGGGTGCCTCTCGTGCTTCTCCCTCAGCGCGTACATGGCCTCATATCGACGCCTCTCTGCCTTGGCCTCTCTCTCTTCCCTTGGGCGACGGTATTCCCCAGCCTGGTGCCAAGGTCCTGCCCCGTCCAGAAAATCCTCCCAGGTCCACTTCTCCCGCCAGTCCATATCGAATTCCCATTGCTCCTTCCTCCGCTGCTTGGCCCTTATTTGGTGGGTAATTCTGTAACGGCTGTCTTCGGGTAGAGAGGACCAAAACACAGCAGGAATGTGGTTGCTCATCTTGAATATTTATTTTAAATAAAGTGAACACCAGAACAACAAAACGAAGACCGACAGTTTAACAGGCTATACTTACTACAGCAGTGCTAAAGACAACTACCCACAAAGTACCAAACCAAACACACACCTATATATAGGACTCTCAATCAGAGGCAACTAGAAACACCTGCCTCCAATTGAGAGTCCAACACCCAATCCTAAACATAGAAAAACTAAACTAGACAGAACGTAGAAATACATACAAAACACAAAAACGTCTGCCACGTCCTGACCAAAAATAATACAATTACTCCCTCTGCTGGTCAGGACGTGACAGGGTCCATGCTAAGTTCCAATGTTTTAGCTTACAGCTAATATTGGATATAAGCAATCGTAGTAGTTTTCCATTGTTTGCTGTTAAACATTTTGATACATGCGCATTTGTAACGTTCGATATGAATGCCCTATTGTCTCCAAGGTTACCATTGTTTGCATTGTGTGTGTGTTCACAACCTCTGTGTGACTCTCCAGACAGGAAGTTCAGGCTGGCCTTGTCCTTGTAGTAGAGTGTATTGTTTTACAGTAGTCAGACACTGTCGCTGACGATCAAATAAATAACTCTACTTCTACTTTTTATGTGCTTGTGTTATCGTACATTTTTTGTTGTATGTTTTTCTTTGTTTCTTGTGTTATTATTATGATCATTATTGTTGTTATTATTATTGTTATTGTTATTATATTATTGTTATTATTATTGTTGTTGTTGTTATTATTGTTATTATTATTTATGTTTAAGACTTGTTTGTTATGATTTGTCTGCTCTTTACCCGGCCAAATGGAAGAGATGGGTGGGGGGAGGGTAGGGTTGTGGGGGAGAGGGTAGATGGAAAATTGGGTGAGAGGTGGGGTTAAAAGTGTGTGGGCTAGAAAATGCAAATTCCTGTTGTATGAATTACTGCTGTGAAAATATCATACCCCCAAGACATGCTAACCTGTTACTGACAATGGTGAGAAGTTAGCATGTCTTGGGGTATGATCATTGACCCTCTGTAACTTTCTCACTCATCCTAATTTACTATTCAGGGTAGCCTAGTGGTTAGAGTGTTGGACTAGTAACTGGAAGGTTGCAAGTTCAAATCCCTGAGTTGAAAAGGTACAAATCTGTTGTTCTGCCCCTGAACAAGGCAGTTAACCCACTGTTCCTAGGCTGTCATTGAAAATAAGAATTTGTTCTTAACTGACTTGCCTAGTTTAATAAAGGTAAAATAAAAAAAATCAGGGTTATCTGTAATCATGTTAGCATCCACATTAATGTATAAGTGTTTAGAAACATATTCTATTCTTATTTACTGTGTAATAAAAATTACTAATTGTGTGTGTAGTTTGAGCACAGGATACTTCTATACAATTAGACTGAGAGAAACAGGGGGCGAGAGGGAGAGAGGGGAAAGATGGAGAGAGAGAGAGAGTGGGTAGAGATAAAGAGAGAGGGGGAAGAAAGAAAGAGAGAGAGAGAGAGAGAGAGAGAGGGAAAGATGGAGAGTGGGTAGAGATAAAGAGAGAGAGAAAGGAGAGAGATAGAGAGAGAGAAATGGGGGAGAGAGAGGGGAGAGAGAGAGAGAGAGAGAGAGAGAGAGAGAGAAAGAGAGAGAAAGGAGAGAAAGGTGGAGGTAAAGAGACATGGGGAGCTCTTTGTAAAGTCCTTGCGTAACTCAGGCTCACGTGGTCTGTTGTCACCCAAAACATGTGCTCACCTTGATGGGCTAGATTTGGAGCTCCTGGTTGGGTGGGCAGAGGGGGTAAGGGTAACAGATGTTTGTGTGTGTGTGTGTGTGTGTGTGTGTGTGTGTCCTATTTGCGAACTCAGAACATCAGGTCCTGAACCCAGTTGAGAATGTATATAATCTGACCATGAAGGTTGACCAGAAGGCTCAGTATGATGAGGTTTTTGAGAATGGACTGGCGGATTATCTGTACATTATAAGATAAGACTTGCTTACATAACTGACTGATGACAATAACACTACATTGTTTCTCTCTCTCTCTGTGTGTGTGTGTGTGTGTGTGTGTGTGTGTGTGTGTGTGTGTGTGTGTGTGTGTGTGTGTGTGTGTGTGTGTGTGTGTGTGTGTGTGTGTGTGTGTGTGTGTGTGTGTGTGTGTGTGAATGGATTGTGAAAATAAGGCGACTTCTAGGCAGAGTTCCTCTGTCCAGTGTCTGTGTTCTTTTGTCCATCTTAATCTTTTATTTTTATTGGCCAGTCTGAGATATGGCTTTTTCTTTGCAACTCTGCCTAGAAGGCCAGACCCCTGGAGTCGCCCCTTCACTGTTGACGTTGAGACTGGTGTTTTGCGGGTACTATTTAATGAAGCTGCCAGTTGAGGACTTGTGAGGCATCTGTTTCTCAAACTAGACACGCTAATGTACTTGTCCTCTTGCTCAGTTGTGCACCGGGGCCTCCCACTCCTCTTTTTTAGCGCAAACTGGTTAGAGCCAGTTTGCGCTATTCTGTGAAGGGAGTAGTACACAGAGTTGTACGAGATCTTCAGTTTCTTGGCAATTTCTCGCATGGAATAGCCTTCATTTCTCAGAACAAGAATAGACTGACGAGTTTCAGAAGAAAGGTCTTTGTTTCTGGCCATTTTGAGCCTGTAATCGAACTCACAAATGCTGATGCTCCAGATACTCAACTAGTCTAAAGAAGGCCAGTTGTATTGCTTCTTTAAACACCACAACAGTTTTCAGCTGTGCTTACATAATTGCAAAAGGGTTTTCTAATGATCAATTAGCCTTTAAAAATGATCAACTTGGATTAGCTAACACAACATGCCATTGGAACACAGGAGTGATGTTTGCTGATAATGGGCCACTGTACGCCTATGTAGATATTCCATAAAAAATCTGCTATTTCCAGCTACAATAGTAATTTACAACATTAACAATGTCTACACTGTATTTCTGATCAATTTGATGTTATTTTAATGGACAAAAAAACAAGGACATTTCTGAGTGACCACAAACTTTTGAACGGTAGTGTATAGGAGAATTGTTTTAGCAGGTATGGTCGGCTGTAGGGGCACACGGCATCCAGTGGAACATCTTGCTGTGCAGACCCCTGCCAGCACTACACCGTACTGAATGACGACTGGCGTGCCACCAACAACAATGCCAACGTTAATGGAGAGCACTGCGACAAGGATGTCAACTGGCAGGGCTGGTATTGTCTGTTCCTGGGGAACACCAGTGTTCAGATGCCAGAGAGGTGTGTGGAGATGGACATGTGTGGAACCCGCTCCCCCATGAGGCTCACGGATCCCCATCTCCAGCTGTTAGACGGGGTGGTTCAGAGGGGCGTCTGTGGGAGCTATACTGGTAACTGCTGCTGGTCTAGGGAAAATCCCATCCATGTCAAAGCCTGCTATGGAATCTACTTTGTCTATAAGTTTATCCATCCAATATACTGCTACATGTAATATTGTGCAGGTATGTACCATTGTACTGTGCTTGTTACTGATGCTTTATGTTTAAGTGTCCACTTCACTCTCTGAAACCAGAACCAAGTCTCTGTATTTATATTAACAGTATGTCAGGAGAGACTTTAGACACCCCACAACGGTGGTTTCACAACCGTAGTGACAAATACATTGTACATCAGTCGTATAACCTGAGTGTGTACTAGTCACAGCAAATCCATGAACCCCCCTCCCCTCTGCTCTTCCAGACGTCAACACCAAGGTGTGTTCTACCTGTAGAGATGATGACACCTGTATGAGTGAGGATAAGATCACCTGGAGGTGTGAGAGGAAAGGTGAGTGTTAAGAAAAACACATCTTACTCCTCAGTGTAGATACAGTAGGTGGTGGCAGGACCATGGTGGAAGGCAAAGGTGTGCAATGCCTTGTAGTTGAGTTTCATAATGGCTGTGTTTTTGACAGTAGGGAGCAGTGGAGGCTGCTGAGGGGAGGACGGCTCACAATAATGGCTGGAACAGAGTAAATGGAATGACATCCATGTGTTTGACGTATTTGATACCATTTCACCTATTCCGCTCCAGCCATTACCACAAGCCCATCCTCCCCAATTAAGTTGCCACCAACCTCCTGTTGTAATTGACCTTCTCTTTATTCCCCCTCTTTCATTCTCTCTCCTCTCAACCTCCCTGTCACCCTCCTCTTGTTTCTCTCTTAAAGATCTACTCACAACAAAGAGCAACACAGAGCTGGTGGAGCCTGGTACAGGTGGGTCTAAACAAGGCTGCTGGTCTGAGGATCGTAACGGCACGGTGTGGTACCAGGTGGAGCGACGGGAGGGACGCTGTGGAAACACTCTGGAGGTGAGAACACATTACCTCAATGTCTGACTGGAGGTTATTCAACACTGGAAGAGTTTAGACTATAACTGATCCTTACTGTTAGTAGGTCTGTATATAAGACCTGAATATTAATTTAACTGTAAACACTTTTCTTCTATTTCAGACTAACACCACCCATGCTGTCTACTCCAACAGCTTATTCGTTTATCCAGTAGATGGGAGAAACGACTCTCTCTCCCGACCCGTGAGCTATCCTTTCTCCTGTGTCTATCCTCTGGAGACAGAGAGCAGTCTGGATGTGGCCCTCAGACCCTACCGGCCCACTTGCCTGCCTCTCCAAGAACCCAAAGGCTCTTTTAAGGAAAGCTGTCTACTCCAACAGCTCATTCATGCTGTCTACTCCAACAGCTCATTCATGCTGTCTACTCCAACAGCTTATTCATGCTGTCTACTCCAACAGCTCATTCATGCTGTCTACTCCACCACCTCAATCATGCTGTCTACTCCAACAGCTTATTCATGCTGTCTACTCCAACATCTTATTCATGCTGTCTACTCCAACATCTTATTCATGCTGTCTACTCCAACATCTTATTCATGCTGTCTACTCCAACAGCTTATTTATGTTGTCTACTCCAACAGCTCATTCATGCTGTCTACTCCACCACCTCAATCATGCTGTCTACTCCAACAGCTTATTCATGCTGTCTACTCCAACATCTTATTCATGCTGTCTACTCCAACAGCTTATTCATGCTGTCTACTCCAACAGCTTATTCATGCTGTCTACTCCAACAGCTGGCTAAACTTGTTAAAGACAAGTGAAATTCATGATACATGTTTAGTCAATGTTCTGGACACTTCCAAGGCTGTCTTACCAAAGCAGTAGGACTATTAGTCATATTGGTGTTTTGAAATGGTGCTGTTTGAATTCCACTGTAGAATAACACAATGAAAGTCTTCAGAATGACCATGACAATCTGAATAGTAGTTTATGATGGTCTTTTTAATGACTCCACATAGGCCTTTTAATGTTAATGTGTTTATGCGTGTGTATGTACTATTGTTGTCTCTAGTTACCTAGACATCGCAGTTGATTCTTTTTCACTGCAGGATCTTGCGCCATCATCATCGACTATCAAACAGAAGATAAGAATCCTGACAACTGTCCTGTGTATTTACTGTTGTTGGAGATGTTAGTTTAAGATTCATTACAGGATACTATACTCATGCCAACTGTCCTGTGCACACAATCTATGGTGTCTTGTTCATGTGGACGTTGATGTGGACGTTGATTAAGACAGCCCCCCACACCACTCTGATTCAGAGGGGTTGGGTTAAATGTGGAAGACAGATTTCTTTTGAATGCATTCACTTGTACAACTGATTGGGTATCCCCTTTCCCTTTAGGGCAAATAACACATTCAAATCACAATCAAATAAATGTGTTGGATTTAAAATTGTAAATTACGTCAAAGCTTGACGGTTCAACATATGCATTTTAGAAAATATTTTACTTTGCTATTATGTTCTGCAATGGACTGAAATTACTTTGTCGAACGTCTATTTGATGAAAAGCCACATGTTTATACACTCTTAGAAAAAAAGGTTCAAAAAGGGTTGTTCTGCTGTCCCCATAGGAGAACCTTTTTGCTTCCAGGTAGAACTATTTTTGGTTCCAAGTAGAACCTTCTGGGGAAAGGGTTCTACATGGAACCCAATAGGGTTCTACATAGAGGCAAAAGGGTTATACCTGGAACCAAAAAGGGATCTTCAAAGGGTTCCACTATGTGGACAGCTGAACAACCCTGTTAGGTTCTTGATAGCACAATTTTTTCAAAGAGTGTAGACAGGCTGTTTACAAATGTTGGACAAAAGGCTGCGGTAAAATGGGCAGTGACCTTTGCCATGACCGCATGTACACTCGTCCTACACCCTATTTAAAAGGCTATTTTCGCCTTCCAAATAAAATATCTCTTTGAAAGTGATGCAAATGCATACAAATAGTGGAATCATGCCATATTTAGGCTAGATCATTCTAAACAATGTTGGAATGTTGCTATATGAATTCAACAATGTCTGACTGGAGGTTATTCAACACTGGAATAGTTTAGAATATAATTGATCCTTAATGTTAGTAGGTCTGTGTATAAGACCTTAATGTTAGTAGGTCTGTGTATAAGACCGTAATGTTAGTAGGTCTGTGTATAAGACCTTAATGTTAGTAGGTCTGTGTATAAGACCTTAATGTTAGTAGGTCTGTGTATAAGACCTTAATGTTAGTAGGTCTGTGTATAAGACCTTAATGTTAGTAGGTCTGTGTATAAGACCTTAATGTTAGTAGGTCTGTGTATAAGACCTTAATGTTAGTAGGTCTGTATATAAGACCTTAATGTTAGTAGGTCTGTGTATAAGACCTTAATGTTAGTAGGTCTGTGTATAAGACCTTAATGTTAGTAGGTCTGTGTATAAGACCTTCATGTTAGTAGGTCTGTGTATAAGACCTTAATGTTAGTAGGTCTGTGTATAAGACCTTAATGTTAGTAGGTCTGTGTATAAGACCTTAATGTTAGTAGGTCTGTGTATAAGACCTTAATGTTAGTAGGTCTGTGTATAAGACCTTAATGTTAGTAGGTCTGTGTATAAGACCTTAATGTTAGTAGGTCTGTGTATAAGACCTTAATGTTAGTAGGTCTGTGTATAAGACCTTAATGTTAGTAGGTCTGTGTATAAGACCTTAATGTTAGTAGGTCTGTGTATAAGACCTTAATGTTAGTAGGTCTGTGTATAAGACCTTCATGTTAGTAGGTCTGTGTATAAGACCTTAATGTTAGTAGGTCTGTGTATAAGACCTTCATGTTAGTAGGTCTGTGTATAAGACCTTAATGTTAGTAGGTCTGTGTATAAGACCTTAATGTTAGTAGGTCTGTGTATAAGACCTTAATGTTAGTAGGTCTGTGTATAAGACCTTCATGTTAGTAGGTCTGTGTATAAGACCTAAGCATCTATTAATTCTTCTATTTCAGAGTAACACCACACATGCTGTCTACTCCAACACCTCATTCATGCTGTCTACTCCAACACCTTATTCATGCTGTCTACTCCAACATCTTATTCATGTTTTCTACTCCAACAGCTTATTCATGCTGTCTACTCCACCACCTCATTCATGCTGTCTAATCCACCACCTCATTCATGCTGTCTACTCCAACAGCTTATTCATGCTGTCTACTCCACCACCTCATTCATGCTGTCTACTCCAACAGCTTATTCATGCTGTCTACTCCAACAGCTTATTCATGCTGTCTACTCCAACAGCTTATTCATGCTGTCTACTCCACCACCTCATTCATACTGTCTACTCCAACAGCTTATTCATGCTGTCTACTCCAACAGCTCGTTCATGCTGTCTACTCCACCACCTCATTCCTGCTGTCTTTTCCAAAAGCTCATTCATGCTGTCTACTCCAACAGCTTATTCATGCTGTCTACTCCAACAGCTCATTCATGCTGTCTACTCCACCACCTCAATCATGCTGTCTACTCCAACAGCTTATTCATGCTGTCTACTCCAACATCTTATTCATGCTGTCTACTCCAACATCTTATTCATGCTGTCTACTCCAACATCTTATTCATGCTGTCTACTCCAACAGCTTATTTATGTTGTCTACTCCAACAGCTCATTCATGCTGTCTACTCCACCACCTCAATCATGCTGTCTACTCCAACAGCTTATTCATGCTGTCTACTCCAACATCTTATTCATGCTGTCTACTCCAACAGCTTATTCATGCTGTCTACTCCAACAGCTTATTCATGCTGTCTACTCCAACAGCTGGCTAAACTTGTTAAAGACAAGTGAAATTCATGATACATGTTTAGTCAATGTTCTGGACACTTCCAAGGCTGTCTTACCAAAGCAGTAGGACTATTAGTCATATTGGTGTTTTGAAATGGTGCTGTTTGAATTCCACTGTAGAATAACACAATGAAAGTCTTCAGAATGACCATGACAATCTGAATAGTAGTTTATGATGGTCTTTTTAATGACTCCACATGGGTAGTGCCTTTTAATGTTAATGTGTTTATGCGTGTGTATGTACTATTGTTGTCTCTAGTTACCTAGACATCGCAGTTGATTCTTTTTCACTGCAGGATCTTGCGCCATCATCATCGACTATCAAACAGAAGATAAGAATCCTGACAACTGTCCTGTGTATTTACTGTTGTTGGAGATGTTAGTTTAAGATTCATTACAGGATACTATACTCATGCCAACTGTCCTGTGCACACAATCTATGGTGTCTTGTTCATGTGGACGTTGATGTGGACGTTGATTAAGACAGCCCCCCACACCACTCTGATTCAGAGGGGTTGGGTTAAATGTGGAAGACAGATTTCTTTTGAATGCATTCACTTGTACAACTGATTGGGTATCCCCTTTCCCTTTAGGGCAAATAACACATTCAAATCACAATCAAATAAATGTGTTGGATTTAAAATTGTAAATTACGTCAAAGCTTGACGGTTCAACATATGCATTTTAGAAAATATTTTACTTTGCTATTATGTTCTGCAATGGACTGAAATTACTTTGTCGAACGTCTATTTGATGAAAAGCCACATGTTTATACACTCTTAGAAAAAAAGGTTCAAAAAGGGTTGTTCTGCTGTCCCCATAGGAGAACCTTTTTGCTTCCAGGTAGAACTATTTTTGGTTCCAAGTAGAACCTTCTGGGGAAAGGGTTCTACATGGAACCCAATAGGGTTCTACATAGAGGCAAAAGGGTTATACCTGGAACCAAAAAGGGATCTTCAAAGGGTTCCACTATGTGGACAGCTGAACAACCCTGTTAGGTTCTTGATAGCACAATTTTTTCAAAGAGTGTAGACAGGCTGTTTACAAATGTTGGACAAAAGGCTGCGGTAAAATGGGCAGTGACCTTTGCCATGACCGCATGTACACTCGTCCTACACCCTATTTAAAAGGCTATTTTCGCCTTCCAAATAAAATATCTCTTTGAAAGTGATGCAAATGCATACAAATAGTGGAATCATGCCATATTTAGGCTAGATCATTCTAAACAATGTTGGAATGTTGCTATATGAATTCAACAATGTCTGACTGGAGGTTATTCAACACTGGAATAGTTTAGAATATAATTGATCCTTAATGTTAGTAGGTCTGTGTATAAGACCTTAATGTTAGTAGGTCTGTGTATAAGACCTTAATGTTAGTAGGTCTGTGTATAAGACCTTAATGTTAGTAGGTCTGTGTATAAGACCTTAATGTTAGTAGGTCTGTGTATAAGACCTTAATGTTAGTAGGTCTGTGTATAAGACCTTAATGTTAGTAGGTCTGTGTATAAGACCGTAATGTTAGTAGGTCTGTGTATAAGACCTTAATGTTAGTAGGTCTGTGTATAAGACCTTAATGTTAGTAGGTCTGTGTATAAGACCTTCATGTTAGTAGGTCTGTGTATAAGACCTTAATGTTAGTAGGTCTGTGTATAAGACCTTAATGTTAGTAGGTCTGTGTATAAGACCTTAATGTTAGTAGGTCTGTGTATAAGACCTTAATGTTAGTAGGTCTGTGTATAAGACCTTAATGTTAGTAGGTCTGTGTATAAGACCTTAATGTTAGTAGGTCTGTGTATAAGACCTTAATGTTAGTAGGTCTGTGTATAAGACCTTAATGTTAGTAGGTCTGTGTATAAGACCTTCATGTTAGTAGGTCTGTGTATAAGACCTTAATGTTAGTAGGTCTGTGTATAAGACCTTAATGTTAGTAGGTCTGTGTATAAGACCTTAATGTTAGTAGGTCTGTGTATAAGACCTTAATGTTAGTAGGTCTGTGTATAAGACCTTAATGTTAGTAGGTCTGTGTATAAGACCTTAATGTTAGTAGGTCTGTGTATAAGACCTAAGCATCTATTAATTCTTCTATTTCAGAGTAACACCACACATGCTGTCTACTCCAACACCTTATTCATGCTGTCTACTCCAACATCTTATTCATGCTGTCTACTCCAACAGCTTATTCATGCTGTCTACTCCAACAGCTTATTCATGCTGTCTACTCCACCACCTCATTCATGCTGTCTACTCCACCACCTCATTCATGCTGTCTACTCCAACAGCTTATTCATGCTGTCTACTCCAACAGCTTATTCATGCTGTCTACTCCAACAGCTTATTCATGCTGTCTACTCCACCACCTCATTCATGCTGTCTAATCCACCACCTCATTCATGCTGTCTACTCCAACAGCTTATTCATGCTGTCTACTCCACCACCTCATTCATGCTGTCTACTCCAACAGCTTATTCATGCTGTCTACTCCAACAGCTCGTTCATGCTGTCTACTCCACCACCTCATTCCTGCTGTCTTTTCCAAAAGCTCATTCATGCTGTCTACTCCAACAGCTTATTCATGCTGTCTACTCCAACAGCTGGCTTAACTTGTTAAAGACAAGTGAAATTTATGATACATGTTTAGTCAATGTTCTGGACACTTCCAAGGCTGTCTTACCAAAGCAGTAGGACTATTAGTCATATTGGTGTTTTGAAATGGTGCTGTTTGAATTCCACTGTAGAATAACACAATGAAAGTCTTCAGAATGACCATGACAACCTGAATAGTAGTTTATGATGGTCTTTTTAATGACTCCACATGGGTAGTGCCTTTTAATGTTAATGTGTTTATGCGTGTGTATGTACTATTGTTGTCTCTAGTTACCTAGACATCGCAGTTGATTATTTTTCACTGCAGGATCTTGCGCCATCATCATCGACTATCAAACAGAAGATAAGAATCCTGACAACTGTCCTGTGTGTTTACTGTTGTTGGAGATGTTAGTTTAAGATTCATTACACGATACTATACTCATGCCAACTGTCCTGTGTGTTTACTGTTGTTGGAGATGTTAGTTTAAGATACATTACAGGATACTATACTCATGCCAACTGTCCTGTGCACACAATCTATGGTGTCTTGTTTATGTTTGTGTCAGCAGTCAGCAGACTCTCTTTATTTTGACGGTTTAAAGATGGGGGTGTAAAACACAACTCATTGGTGAGAGGTGCCACCGTTAACAGTTTGCAGATGTTGGAACATTGCTCTTATTTGAATTTCAAATATTGATTTTACCATTTGAAACAGTAATTTCCCTCTTCGGCATATGTATATAAATCAAGCAGGCTTGGTTCTTTTCCACCACAAACAAAGGCTCGCTCCAGACTGGTAAGATGTACTTTATTTTTTCTGAGATCGTGATGCGCTGTCCGTCAGGAAAGATGTAAAGACTCATCCGTCAACTACAGAGAACAGCGTTTACATTTACATTTTACATTTTAGTCATTTAGCAGACACTCTTATCCAGAGCGACTTACAGTAGTAAGTGCATACATTTCATACACTTCATTTCATGCATTTTCTTTGTTGTACTGGCCCCCCGTGGGAATCGAACGCACAACCCTGGCGTTGCACACACCATGCTGGCGTTGCAAACACCATGCTCTACCAACTGAGCCACAGGGAAGGCCATTTCTACCAGCCCTGCGTTAGACATGCATTTCATGACTTCTGGTTTGAAGGCACCCTAATAGGAAATCTCTCCTGATTGACTGGGCCAGTTATTTGGGGAAGATTTGACTGTTAGCTAAATCAAACCCCTCTCTCCCCTTGCAATGTTGTACCGCAGGTGTCTGTGGTAACCAAAATCATCACAAAAAGGTAGGTTTTATAATTTCCTCAGTATTACAGTACTACAGCATGAATATCTGTATCTGTATTTGGTTAATGCTGTATTGTATCAGTAGAGATATCTGAGAAGACAATTAACAACCAATCAGTCACATCGAAGGCCATTGAAATCAGTTCACAGAGGTAAGTGCTCTCTCTCAACTAGAAGAATCCACTTTTTCCTAACCAAAATATGATTTTAATAATATAATTAAGCAATAACGAGGAGGTGTGGTGTATGGCCAATATACCACATTCAAGGGCTGTTGTTAAGCACGATGCAACGCGGAGTGCCTGGACACAGCCCTTAGACTTGGTGTATCGGCCAAATATCACAAACCCACGAGGTGCCTTATTGCTATTATAAACTGGTTACCAACGTAATTAGAGCAGTAAAAAATACATGTTTTGTCAAACACGTGGTATAGCAATTTGTGACATCGGCTGATGTAAAAAGGGCTTTATAAATGCATTTCATTGATTGATTGATTGATATACCATGGCTTTCAGCCAATCAGAATTCAGGGCTCGAACCACCCGGTTTATAATGTAGTTTATGTTTGCGTAACATACAGTTGAAGTCAGAAGTTTACATACACTTATGTTGGAGCCATTAAAACTCGTTTTTCAACCACTCCACAAATTTCTTGTTAACAAACTATAGTTTTGGCAAGTCGGTTAGGACATCTACTTTGTGCATGACACAAGTCATTTTTCAAACAATTGTTTACAGACAGATTATTTGACTTCTAATTCCCTGTATCACAATTCCAGTGGGTCAGAAGTTTACATACACTAAGTTGACTGTGCCTTTAAACAGCTTGGAAATTTCAGAAAATGATGTCATGGCTTTAGAAGCTTCTGATAGACTAATTGACATTATTCGAGTCAATTGAAGGTGTACATGTGGATGTATTTCAAGGCCTACCTTCAAACTCAGTGCCTCTTTGCTTGACATCATAGGAAAATCTAAAGAAATCAGCCCAAAAACAATTGTAGACCTCCACAAGTCTGGCTCATCCTTGGGAGCAATTTCCAAACGTCTGAAGGTACCACGCTCATCTGTAAAAACAATAGTATGCAAGTATAAACAACATGGGACCACGCAGCCGTCATACTGCTCAGGAAGGTGACGCGTTCTGTCTCCTAGAGATGAATGTACTCTCGTGCGAAAAGTGCAAATCAATCCCAAGACAGCAGCAAAGGACCTTCTGAAGATGCTGGAAGAAACAGGTACAAAAGTATCTATATCCACAGTAAAACGAGTCCTATATCGACATAACCTGAAAGGTCACTCAGCAAGGAAGAAGCCACTGCTCCAAAACCGCCATAAAAAATACAGACTACGGTTTGAAACTGCACATGGGGACAAAGATCGTACTTTTTGGAGAAATGTCCTCTGGTCTGATGAAACAAAAATAGAACTGTTTGGCCATAATGATCATCGTTATGTTTGGAGGAAATAGGGGGAGGCTTGCAGCCGAAGAACATCATCCCAACTGTGAAGCGCGAGGGTGGCAGCATCATGTTGTAGGGGTGCTTTGATGCAGGAGGGACTGGTGCACTTCACAAAATAGATGGCATCATGAGGAGGGAAATTATGTGGATATATTGAAGCAACATCTCAAGACATCAGTCAGGAAGTTAAAGCTTGGTCGCAAATGGGTCTTCCAAATGGACAATGACCCCAAGCATACTTCCAAAGTTCAGGCAAAATTGCTTAAGGACAACAAAGTCAAGGTATTGGAGTGGCCATCACAAGCCCTGACCTCAATCCTATAGAACATTTGTGGGCAGAACTGAAAAAGCGTGTGTGAGCAAGGAGGCCCACAAACCTGACTCAGTTACACCAGCTCTGTCAGGAGGAATGGGCCAAAATTCACCCAACTTATTGTGGGAAGCTTGTGGAGGGCTACCCGAAACGTTTGGCCCAAGTTAAACAATTTAAAGACAATGCTACCAAGTACTAATTGAGTGTATGTGAACTTCTGACCCACTGGGAATGCGATGAAAGAAATAAAAGCTGAAATAAATAATTCTCTCAACTATTATTCTGACATTTCACATTCTCAAAATAGTGGTGATCCTCACTGACCTAAGACAGGGAATTTTTACTTGGATTAAATGTCAGGAATTGTGAAAAACTGAGTTTAAATGTCTTTGGCTAAGGTGTATGTAAACCTCTGACTTCAACTGTATTACAATGGCTTTGGAGTATGATGATGCTACTTACTCTACCTGACTATGTTTTAACAGACCTTTGACAAGCTTTGAGTGTGTTGCTGTTTATCACATTTTTGGTATATTCATCCATCCTGTTTGAGACGCGTTTCCACTGCCCTCCTCACTTTGCTCCTCAGTGAATTACACATCTTTGTATAATTTTTTTCAGTTGTGTGTCTGAGCTGAACAGAATGATGTCAACGGGTATTCTGATGATGCTCCTGTTCTTTAAGCATGTTACTGCAGACAGCTCAGGTAAAGGGTTGATTGGATTGGGTTGCATCCCAAATGGCTTCCTAATGACTATGTAGTGCACAACCTTTGACCAGAGCCCAGGGATATCATATGTTTTTATGGGGGGGATTGTTTTCGCAGGTGTGACTGTTGCCAATTCTATCCAGTTTCGCTGTGGTGGCACACAGTGTCCAGTGGGACAGGACTGTATCAGTGTTGGTGGAACACTTCGCTGTGCAGACCCCTGCCAGAATTATACCGCACTGAATGACGACTGGCGTGCCACCAACAACAACAACAACAACCAGGTTAATGGGGGCTTACACTGTGACCAGAGCATCAACTTTCAGGGCTGGTATCGCCTGTTCCTGGGGCGCACCAGCGTTCAGATGCCAGAGAGGTGTGTGGAGATTAACATGTGTGGAACCCACGCCCCAATGTGGCTCACAAAGCCCCATCCCCAGCTGTTAGACGGGGTGGTTCAGAGGGGTGTCTGTGGGAGCTGGTCTGGTAACTGCTGCAGCTTTATTCAAACTCCCATTCATGTCAAAGCCTGCTATGGAAACTACTATGTCTACAAGTTTGTCCCTGCAATAAACTGCCACTTGGCCTACTGTGCAGGTATGACATCATAATGTCCTTGTTACTGATTCTTAAAGACATCAAGAATGTTCCAAGGTGTCCAATTCACTCTCTGAACCCAGAACCAAGTACCACGTGTGCCGTGAGACTTGGTTCTGGGTTCACCACACAACGTGTGTGTAAAAACAATGTGTGCAAAAAATATATTTTGTGGCAAATACATTGTACATCAGTCGTATAACCTGAGTGTGTACTAGTCACAGCAAATCCATGAACCCCCCTCCCCTCTGCTCTTCCAGACGTCAACACCAAGGTGTGTTCTACCTGTAGAGATGATGACACCTGTATGAGTGAGGATAAGATCACCTGGAGGTGTGAGAGGAAAGGTGAGTGTTAAGAAAAACACATCTTACTCCTCAGTGATTGATTGACTTATTGGGAAAAAGATGCACTGAGTACAACCCAGGGGTTAAATTGATTTCCAACATTTTCCAACTTCTGATGGAATACATACAACACTGAGAAAACAACACAGCATATAGTAAATAAATAACTACAAAAAATAGAGGCAGGAATATGAAAATACAGTCAACCTATTCTGATCCGTTCATTTTGTCCTCATGAACATGAATAAATCTATAATCATTATCAAAAAAACTCTAACAGCTAAGACGGCTTCGGGAGCCAGACCTGTGCCTTCATTTTTCTGATGTAGCAGAGGCATTAATGCATTCACACTAACAGCTACTCAACTTTGTCCAAAGATGACCTCTGACCTATCCTTTAACCCCCCGGGACTGGGACAGTTTAATAGGCAGTGGGAGACTATTCCACAACAGAATACCAGTGTAGTAGAGGAACGAGTTCCGTGCCTCACTATTCGCTCTTCACACCTGGCTGACAGTCGTTTTGTATTCTCTTGTTTTTCTCTTCCTCTCTTTCATTCTTTCTCTCTATCAACCTTTTATAACAGCCGCTACACCTGCAACACCTCGGATAACTGTTACCACCACCAATCCTCCAATCATGGCCCCAGAGGTAGTGTGTGGGCAGAGCATAATACAGGTGGGTCTAAACAGGGCTAACCTGAAGGCCGCTGGCCTGAACGCTTCCACAGCTCACCTGGCCGACCCTAGGTGCTCCGCCCACGAGGATCGTAACGGCACGGTGTGGTACCAGGTGGAGCGACGGGAGGGACGCTGTGGAAACACTCTGGAGGTGAGAACACATTACCTCAATGTCTGACTGGAGGTTATTCAACACTGGAAGAGTTTAGACTATAACTGATCCTTACTGTTAGTAGGTCTGTATATAAGACCTGAATATTAATTTAACTGTAAACACTTTTCTTCTATTTCAGACTAACACCACCCATGCTGTCTACTCCAACAGCTTATTCGTTTATCCAGTAGATGGGAGAAACAACTCTCTCTCCCGACCCGTGAGCTATCCTTTCTCCTGTGTCTATCCTCTGGAGACAGAGAGCAGTCTGGATGTGGCCATCAGACCCTACCTACTGTGAGAAAATACACAGAATATTTATTAAGTTTATTCTGACAGAACCGCCATTATGAAATCAAACTGTTTCGAACAATTCTGTCTTCTGGTTTTCCAATTGAAGATATTGTTAAACATGAAACACCTACATTAAGAGTTCATATATAAAAAGTGTTCGGAAGTGTTAAGGGGGGCTCCCGAGTGGCGCAGCAGTCTAAGCAATGCTAGAGGCGTCACTGCAGACACCCTGTTTCAAATCCAGGCTGTATCACAACCGGCTGTGATTGGGAGCCCCATAGAGCGGCGCACAATTGGCCCAGCGTCGTCCGTGTTTGGCTGTTGTAGGCCGTCATTGAAAATAAGAATTTGTTCTTAACTGACTTGCCTAGTTAAATAAAACATTTAAATAAAAGATTTGTTCGCACGTGTTAACACGTTTTTTTGTAATAACTTTGATATCTGAAGTTATCAAGCTGTCTAATATCTGATGTCATCTGGCTTCATGTTCACCTCTTGATAGGAATAGTCGTGGAGCTGTTGGAGTCGGTGCCAAGGCCAGAGCCTCCATGTTTCTGTATCGTAACTCCAACTACACAGAGTCTTACCCAGCTGGTGAAGTCCTCCTGCCGATTGGTTCCTCCCTGCGCGTGGGCGTGTCCGTAGAGGAGTCCGGGATGGAGCGTTTTGTTGTTGTTCTAAGGGACTGCTATGCCAACCAATCCCCCAGCCCTGATAATCTCCCACGGATCTACATGATTCAGGACAGGTCCATGACTCTATTCATTAGCTGTTTGCATGTCTATGTGTGTTTGTTTTGTGTGTGAAGTATGGTATGTTTGTTGCTGAGTACGGTCTGTGTAGCCGTGCAAACCTTCAACCCTTTGCTGTTTCTTGGCTCTTCTCCCAGGTGTCCTACAAATCGTACCCAGGTGACAGTGGAGGAAAGTGGCTCGTCCCTCAGGGCTCGCTTCTCTGCTGCGTTGCAGGTGGACTACCGTTACTTCTTCCTGCACTGCAGCCTCAGCCTGTGTGACCAGGGGAGCTCCTCCTGCACTCCAGTGAGTCCTTTGACTTTTGTGTTTAGTCTCTCTGACGTAGTGGTTGGTCTCTCTGACGTAGTGGTTGGTTTCTCTGACGTAGTGCTTGGTTTCTCTGACGTAGTGGTTGGTCTCTCTGACGTAGTGCTTGGTTTCTCTGACGTAGTGGTTGGTTTCTCTGACGTAGTGGTTGGTTTCTCTGACGTAGTGGTTGGTCTCTCTGACGTAGTGCTTGGTTTCTCTGACGTAGTGGTTGGTTTCTCTGACGTAGTGCTTGGTTTCTCTGACGTAGTGGTTGGTTTCTCTGACGTAGTGGTTGGTTTCTCTGACGTAGTGGTTGGTCTCTCTGACGTAGTGGTTGGTTTCTCTGACGTAGTGGTTGGTCTCTCTGACGTAGTGGTTGGTTTCTCTGACGTAGTGGTTGGTTTCTCTGACGTAGTGGTTGGCCTCTCTGACATAGTGGTTGGTCTCTTTCTCTCTACAGGTGTGCTCTGGAAGAAATTCTCGCTCTGTGTCTGAATCTGTCCTCCTCAAGCCCATAGCCATCGGGCCAATCAGCTGTGAGTATTTCATTCATGTTAATTTCATAAGCTAATATACCACATAAGCTTTAGGCAATAAGTAGCTGACTGCTGTCGCCAAGCTGTGTTTTAGTGACCACGTGCTGGGTGCCAGCGAACAGTGGCTGTTTCACAGATTCAACATGTAGATTCTTTGGGAAATGATCAGGAAAATGATGGCCTGGTCAGAGGAACTGTCGTTCTGGTGTGTTTCCTCTCTAACAGTCAGATTCTCTTTGACCCCCAGGGGCCCAGAGTCTGGAGTGAGCCTTGGGAACCCCCCAGCATGTCATATGAAGGATGGGGTCCCTCCTGCACTACTCCCCTGATCTCCATCCAAACCTACAGCCCAGTGTAACTTTCAAGGGCACAGAAATACTTGTTTTGATTCTAGTAATGAATTTATGCACTACAGTGTGATTTCATTGTACAGTGTATGTTGTATACACATAGACTTGCATTGTTTTAGGACTGATCATTTCCCCAAACCTGAGTTGCTGTGTGTGTATGCTGTGATTTGATGATGTCAATAAATAACTCTGTATGATGATGCTCATTGTCTAATGATTGTCTATTTAACAGGTTGTAAACATAGAAATAAACATGTCTATATTTATTGTAAGGCAGGATAAATACATATTTACAGAACAACAAGGGATTGAGGCAGAACAATGTGTGGTTTATTTGGTATAGGCAAAAGTACTAATTGACCATAGAAGATTTTAAAGACAAGTGACATTCATGATATGTATTTAGTCAATGTACTGAACACTTCCAAGGTTGTTTTACCAAAGCAGGAAGACTGATTGCCATATAGGTTTATTGAAATGGTGCTGTTTAAGTTCAACTTTAGAATAACACGATGAAAGACTTCAGAATAACCATGACAGTCTGAGTAGTATTTATGATGCTCCTTACTCCATTATTACTGTTGGTTGAGGACCTTCCACCTCTCTCCATTGTTACTGTTGGTTGAGGACCTTCCACCTCTCTCCATTATTACTGTTGGTTGAGGACCTTCCACCTCTCCATTGTTACTGTTGGTTGAGGACCTTCCACCTCTCCATTGTTACTGTTGGTTGAGGACCTTCCACCTCTCTCCATTATTACTGTTGGTTGAGGACCTTCCACCTCTCCATTATTACTGTTGGTTGAGGACCTTCCACCTCTCCATTATTACTGTTGGTTGAGGACCTTCCACCTCTCCATTATTACTGTTGGTTGAGGACCTTCCACCTCTCCATTGTTACTGTTGGTTGAGGACCTTCCACCTCTCCATTATTACTGTTGGTTGAGGACCTTCCACCTCTCCATTGTTACTGTTGGTTGAGGACCTTCCACTTCTCTCCATTATTACTGTTGGTTGAGGACCTTCCACCTCTCTCCATTATTACTGTTGGTTGAGGACCTTCCACCTCTCCATTGTTACTGTTGGTTGAGGACCTTCCACCTCTCTCCATTATTACTGTTGGTTGAGGACCTTCCAACTCTCCATTGTTACTGTTGGTTGAGGACCTTCCACCTCTCCATTGTTACTGTTGGTTGAGGACCTTCCACCTCTCCATTGTTACAGTAAACTCAATGTGGGTTGTGCCTTCAGGCCTCGTGTGTTTGTGTGTGTGTGTGTGTTTCATCACAAAGAGCTCACAGGGTCAAGCTAGAGTCTGTAAAACAGTTGCTGTTATCAAGATGACAGTTGCATTTAATACCCTCTAAACCTCAAACACAGCTGTCTGTAAAGCACCAAGGTGCTGTTGGTTTGGGGAAAGTTTTACGAGGTAGCAGTTCTCCAGTCTCTCCACTGGGTGGAGCTGTGGAGCTGTGGTGAGAGAAAGGTTGGCTGTTGGCCCATTCCTGAATCAATCCCTAGCAGTGGAGGCTGCTGAGGGGAGGATGGCTCATAATAATGGCTGGAACGGAGCAAATGGAATGGCATCAAACAACTGGAAACCATGTGTGCCACCAACGTCCTGTGATCCCTAGACTCTAGTCCAGTGTTTCCCAAACCCCTCCTGGATCTCTCTAGTCTTTCCACTTGTTTAATGTATTCCAGTAGTAGCACCAGCTAGTCTAGTCAGCTTGTGTAGATCTGAAAGAATGGGATAAATAAGCAATATGGTGGTAGGTCAACCCTGCCCTCTGATAGGCCAGGAGTTTTCACAATATTGCTTTCCTATCCAATCCTTTCAGGGACCAATCCTTTCAGAGACCAAAATATGTTGTTCTGCTCCTGAACAAGGCAGGTAACCCACTGTTCCCCGGAAGGCCATCATTGTAAATAAGAATTTGTTCTTAACTGACTTACCTAGTTAAATAAAGGTTAAAAACTATATGTAGCATGCAGCTCAGAGTAGTAGTGATTTATAATTGCCTTTCAGATCATAATGAATAAGATGTCATGGACGGGGTGGGGTCAGGGGGGGTCTGATAAGATGACATGGACGGGTGGGGTCAGGGGGGGTCTGATAAGATGACATGGACGGGGTGGGGTCAGGGGGGGTCTGATAAGATGTCATGGACGGGGTGGGGTCAAGGGGGGTCTGATAAGATGACATGGACGGGGTGGGGTCAGGGGGGGTCTGATAAGATGTCATGGACGGGGTGGGGTCAGGGGGTATCTGATAAGATGACATGGACGGGGTGGGGTCAGGAGGTATCTGATAAGATGTCATGAACGGGGTGGGGTCAGGGGGTATCTGATAAGATGGCATGGACGGGGTGGGGTCAGGGGGTATCTGATAAGATGACATGAACGGGGTGGGGTCAGGGGGGTCTGATAAGATGGCATGGACGGGGTGGGGTCAGGGGGGTCTGATAAGATGACATGAACGGGGTGGGGTCAGGGGGGTCTGATAAGATGGCATGGACGGGGTGGGGTCAGGGGGTATCTGATAAGATGACATGAACGGGGTGGGGTCAGGGGGGTCTGATAAGATGTCATGGACGGGGTGGGGTCAGGGGGGTCTGATAAGATGGCATGGACGGGGTGGGGTCAGCGGGGGTCTGATAAGATGGCATGGACGGGGTGGGGTCAGGGGGGGTCTGATAAGATGTCATGGACGGGGTGGGGTCAGGGTTATCTGATCCTAGATCAGCATTCTTGATACAGTGTCTTGATACAGTACATTGATACAGTGTCTTGATACGGTACCTTGATACAGTGTCTTGATACAGTATATTGATACAGTGTCTTAATACAGTGTCTTGATACAGTACATTGATACAGTGTCTTAATACAGTACCTTGATACAGTACCTTGATACAGTACCTTGATACAGTGTCTTGATACAGTACCTTGATACAGTACCTTGATACAGTGTCTTGATACAGTATATTGATACAGTGTCTTGATACAGTGTCTTGATACAGTACATTGATACAGTGCCTTAATACAGTACCTTAATACAGTACCTTGATACAGTACCTTGATACAGTAACTTGATACAGTGTCTTGATACAGTACCTTGATACAGTACCTTGATACAGTGTCTTGATACAGTACCTTGATACAGTGTCTTGATACAGTACATTGATACAGTGTCTTAATACAGTACCTTGATACAGTACCTTGATACAGTGTCTTGATACAGTACCTTGATACAGTACCTTGATACAGTACCTTGATACAGTGTCTTGATACAGTACCTTGATACAGTACCTTGATACAGTGTCTTAATACAGTACCTTGATACAGTACCTTGATACAGTGTCTTGATACAGTACCTTGATACAGTGTCTTGATACAGTACCTTGATACAGTGTCTTGATACAGTGTCTTGATACAGTACCTTGATACAGTGTCTTGATACAGTGTCTTAATACTGTACCTTGATACAGTACCTTGATACAGTGTCTTAATACAGTACCTTAATACAGTACCTTGATACAGTGTCTTGATACAGTACCTTGATACAGTGTCTTGATACAGTACCTTGATACAGTGTCTTGATACAGTACCTTGATACAGTGTCTTGATACGGTACCTTGATACAGTGTCTTGATACAGTACCTTGATACAGTGTCTTGATACAATACCTTGATACGGTACCTTGATACAGTGTCTTGATACAATACCTTGATACAGTACATTGATACAGTACCTTGCAAAAGTATTCATACCCCTTGAATTACTTCATATTTTATTATCTTACAACGTGGAAGTAAAATGGATTTAAATGTCATTTTTGGTCAATAACCTACTGAAATAACTCTGTAATGTGAAATTGGAAGAAAAATTCAATTTTTTTAAAAAGATTAATAAAAAATTGATAACTCAAATATAGTTGTTGCTTAAGTATTCAGCCCCTTTGTTTAGTCAAGCCTAATACACCTTATAAGTTACATGGACTCAGTCTGTGTGACATAACAGCGGTTGAATGACTAACCCATCCTCTGGCCCCCATTCATACAACATCTGTATGGTCCCTCAGTCAAGACTCAACAACAAAGACCAGGGAGCTTTGAGAAAGCCTCATAAAGAAAGCCAGTGATTGGTAGATGGGTAACAATAACAAGTCAGACATTGAATATATCTTTAAGCATAGTCAAGTTCATAATGATGCTGTGGATGTATTAAACCACCCAGACACATCAAAGATACAGTCATCCTTCTGAACTGAGCTGCAGGACAGGAAGGAACCTGCTCAGGGATGTTACCATGAGGACATTGGTGATTTTAAAACAGTTACAGAGTTCAGTGACTTTGATAGGAGAAAACTGAGGATGGATCAACAATATTGTAGTGACTCCACAATGATTACTTAAAGGTGTGAAAAGAAGAACACAAGTATATAGAATACAAATATTCCAAAACCTGCATGTATGCAACAAGTCACTAAAGTAATACTGCAAAACAATACTGAAAAGGAATACACTTTTTGGCCTAAATGCAAGCCTTATGTTTGGGGGCAAATCCAACACACCACATCACTGAGTAACTGCCTTCTTATTTTCAAGCATGGTGGTGGCTGCATCATGATATGGGTATGCTTGTCATCCGCAAATACTAGGGTGTTTTTCAGGATAAAATGAAAAGGGGTGGAGCTAAGCACAGGCAAAATCCTAGAGGAAAACCTGCTTTACACCACACTCTGGGAGAGGAATTCACTTTTCAGCAGGGCAATAACTTACAACACAAGGTCAACTCTACACTGGAGTTTCTTACAAAGAAGACAGTGAATGTTCCTGAGTGGCCTAGTTACAGTTTTGATTTAAATCTGTTTGACAATGGCAAGACTTGGCCATTTCTGTCTAGCCGTGATCCCCAACCTCTTGACAGACCTTGAAGAATTCTGAAAAAAATAATGGGCTAATATTGCACAATCCAGGTGTGTAAAGCTCTTAGAGACTTACCCAAGAAGACTCTCAGCTGTAATCACTGCCAAAGGTGTTTCTAACATGTATTAACTCAGAGAGCTGAATACTTATGCAACAACTAGATTGATGTATTTTCCCTTTAGAAATAACAAAACTTTTTCATCCACTTTGACATTACAGAGTATTTTGTGTAGATTGTAGATTTTTTTTTTACAATTAAATCCATTTTAATCCTACTTTGTAACAATACAATGTGAATAAATCCAAGGGGTAGGACTACTTTTGCAAGGCAGTGTACATACAGCCCTGATCTACACAGGTTCCTAGGCTTGGGGACAGGAGCTGTGGACTGTTTCTAGACCACGTCATCCTGTTGTCTTCACTTTGAGTTGAGTCGTTCATATGTAAACTTTGAGTTGAGTCGTTCATATGTAAACTTTGAGTGAAGCCGAATCATGAAGACATACAGAACACTATTTTAAGGTTTACATTTTCTTACCACATGGTTAAAGTAGAGTAAGCTTAAAGTTAAGTTTATAATGGAAGATTTTTGCATCATCTTCATTAAACAAAGGCTTGTGTGGGAACATGAAATCCTTTAAGACGTTTTATACCAGTGCTAAGTCTCAATAATGAGCCTATTGAAATTTAAAGACCCCAACATCCCTTTAAAAACTATGGTGGTGATGTCATTATTTCTACAGTGGGCTGGCTGAGCCCCTCCCCCTTTTTACAGGCACACTATGATGATGTCACAGAGGGCAAATGACAATCCCATTTAAAACATTGAAAAATTATTTATAGAATTCACTTGACCACTGAAAGCACTCAATACAGAATTAACACATTCTTAGACCCAATCCCAAATCGCTCCCTAAACCTAATGCCCTATGCACTTGTGGAGATATGAGAGGATTTGATTGATATAAGAAATATGGTTGAAACTTCCACCCCTAGCCTATCAGAGGGCAAGGCCTACCCACATAATATTACCTACACATGTAGATAGGGCTTAGGGGTCCTTAGGGGTCCATTTGGGTCTGGACCTTCAAATGTTGAATGGAGATGATGTTTATTTAAGTCAACAACAAGACATGTGAGTGGATCACAGAGAGAATGGATTCACTCAGGTACAGGAAAAGAAACACAGTGGGTTTGGAAGGGATTGAAAAATCATTGTGATTTATATGAATGGACACAAGCAGCTTCTCAGAAGCCTTCTTGTTTTCCATGAACTGGCCCTCGGGGATGATGCTGGCATTCAGTACTTTGTACCTGAATGAGGAGACAGTTTTAAGACATGCCAAGTTGGAATAGGTTGGTTATACAGTGAGGTCCAAAATGATTGACACCCTTGATAAAGATGAGAAATAATGACTGTATAAAATAAATAATTAAAATACTGAGCTATATTGTATGCTACAAAAAATGAGGAAGTTATTATTTTATAATTATACAATTGCTCAGAGAAAGAGATCTTGTTTAACAAGTAATATGTTTTTTCTCAAAAGGTAGAGGTCAAAATATCTGAGACCCCTAAAGACTCTTGTAAATAAAGTAGTCATAGTTTTGTTTTATGTAGTTGTGGTCTGCTTCGTTGTGTTGTGGACACAGTCGCTAAGTTAAACAGTAGGCCTCGGCTTGGGTCCATGCTCAGTTCCAATGTTTTAGCTTACAGCTAATATTGGATATAAGCAATCTTAGTAGTTTTCCATTGTTTGCTGTAAAACATTTTGATACATGCGCATTTGTAACGTTCGATATGAATGCCCTATTGTCTCCAAGGTTACCATTGTTTGCATTGTGTGTGTGTTCACAACCTCTGTGTGACTCTCCAGACAGGAAGTTCAGGCTGGCCTTGTCCTTGTAGTAGAGTGTATTGTTTTACAGTAGTCAGACACTGTCGCTGACAATCGAATAAATAACTCTACTTCTACTTTTTATGTGCTTGTATTATCATTATTTTTGGTTGTTGTATGTTTTTCTTTGTTTCTTGTGTTATTATTATGATCATTATTGTTGTTATTATTATTGTTATTGTTATTATATTATTGTTATTATTATTGTTGTTGTTGTTATTATTGTTATTATTATTTATGTTTAAGACTTGTTTGTTATGATTTGTCTGCTCTTTACCCGGCCAAATGGAAGAGATGGGTGGGGGGAGGGTGGGGTTGTGGGGGAGAGGGTAGATGGAAATTTGGGTGAGAGGTGGGGTTAAAAGTGGGTGGGCTAGAAAATGCAAATTCCTGTTGTATGAATTACTGTTGTGAAATATCATACCCCCAAGACATGCTAACCTGTTACTGACAATGGTGAGAAGTTAGCATGTCTTGGGGTATGATCATTGACACTCTAACTTTCTCACCCATCATAATTCACGATTCATTCAGGATCATCCATAATCATGTAGAATGTAGAAGTGTTTAGAAACATATTGTAACAGTCGTCGTAGTGAATGGACCAATGCGCAGCGGGTACGTGAATGCTCATGTTTATTTACCAAAACAAGAAAACAAACAGCCGACAACCAGTCTTGCAGGCAACACACAGCTATGCAAAGAACAACCTCCCACAATTCCCAAAAACAAACATACTCCTAAATATAGGACCTTCTATCAGAGGCAACGATAACCAGCTGCCTCCAATTGAAGGCCCCAATCCCAATTACCTAAACATAGATCTAAATACCCTAGAACAGACATAGAACTATACAACATAGAACTAAACCAAAAACCCCGGAATACATAAATCAAATGCCCCTCTACATAAACACACACTCAAAACCATATAAAACAAATACCCCCTGCCACGTCCTGACCAAACTATAATAACAAATAACCCCTTTACTGGTCAGGACGTGACACATATTCTTTTCTTATTTACTGTATAATAAAAATGACTCCAAAAGGACACAAAACATTATCTACCTTCCATTTCTATTGGACACTTAATAATCTAAAATACAAGCAAAACAAACTGCAAATGCATCCAACAATTTTATAGATTCACAAGCTTGTGTTAGTACAAAATAATATGATTTGCCCTTTTTTTGTTTCATACCATATATCTTAGTATTTGAATGATTTATTTTATACAGTCATTATTGATTATCTTTATCCAGGGTGTCAGTAATTTGGGACCCCACCATACATCTGTTATCTCTTCCTATATAGAATAAACAATATACCTTAAACAATAGTTCCTAACATTTCTGTTAAGTAATTTTCTGGCCTTACACAAGTGAGTAGGGCAGGGAAGTTACAAAACAGAGTTACAAAAGAGAGAGAGCTAGAGAGCAAGAGATAGAGACACAAAGAAATAGAGAGCGAGAGAAAGAGATAGAGAAGAGAGAGAGAGAGAGAGAGAGAGAGAGAGAGAGATGAGAGAGAGAAGAGAGAGAGAAGAGAGAGAGAGAGAGAGAGAGAGAGAGAGAGAGAGAGAGAGAGAGAGAGAGAGAGAGAGAGAGAGAGAGAGAGAGAGAGAGAGAGAGAGACAGAGAGGGAGAATACATTGACAGATATAATAGTGAAAGAAATGAAAA